>NC_091192.1:10280057-10332557 GCF_040958095.1 Procambarus clarkii
GGGGGGGGCGCTCCACCACCCCCACACTGCCCCCACCGTCTCCACCACACCCACACTGCCCCCACCGTCTCCACCACACCCACATTGCCCCCACCGTCTCCACCACACCCACACTGCCCACACCGTCTCCACCACACCCACACTGCCCCCACCGTCTCCACCACACCCACACTGCCCACACCGTCTCCACCACACCCACACTGCCCACCCACCCCCACACTGCCCCCACCGTCTCCACCACACCCACACTGCCCCCACCGTCTCCACCACGCCCACACCGTCTCCACCACACCCACACTGCCCCCACCGTCTCCACCACACCCACACTGCCCACACCGTCTCCACCACACCCACACTGCCCACACCGTCTCCACCACACCCACACTGCCCACACCGTCTCCACCACACCCACATTGCCCCCACCGTCTCCACCACACCCACACTGCCCCCACCGTCTCCACCACACCCACACTGCCCACCCACCCCCACACTGCCCCCACCGTCTCCACCACACCCACACTGCCCACCCACCCCCACACTGCCCCCACCGTCTCCACCACACCCACACTGCCCACCCACCCCCACAGTGCCCACACCGTCTCCACCACACCCACACTGCCCACACCGTCTCCACCACACCCACACTGCCCACACCGTCTCCACCACACCCACACTGCCCACCCACCCCCACACTGCCCACACCGTCTCCACCACACCCACACTGCCCACACCGTCTCCACCACACCCACACTGCCCACACCGTCTCCACCACACCCACACTGCCCACACCGTCTCCACCACACCCACACTGCCCACCCACCCCCACACTGCCCACACCGTCTCCACCACACCCACACTGCCCACACCGTCTCCACCACACCCACACTGCCCACCCACCCCCACACTGCCCACACCGTCTCCACCACACCCACACTGCCCACACCGTCTCCACCACACCCACACTGCCCACCCACCCCCACACTGCCCACACCGTCTCCACCACACCCACACTGCCCACACCGTCTCCACCACACCCACACTGCCCACACCGTCTCCACCACACCCACACTGCCCACCCACCCCCACACTGCCCACACCGTCTCCACCACACCCACACTGCCCACCCACCCCCACACTGCCCACACCGTCTCCACCACACCCACACTGCCCACACCGTCTCCACCACACCCACACTGCCCACACCGTCTCCACCACACCCACACTGCCCACCCACCCCCACACTGCCCACACCGTCTCCACCACACCCACACTGCCCACACCGTCTCCACCACACCCACACTGCCCACACCGTCTCCACCACACCCACACTGCCCACCCACCCCCACACTGCCCACACCGTCTCCACCACACCCACACTGCCCACACCGTCTCCACCACACCCACACTGCCCACACCGTCTCCACCACACCCACACTGCCCACCCACCCCCACACTGCCCACACCGTCTCCACCACACCCACACTGCCCACACCGTCTCCACCACACCCACACTGCCCACACCGTCTCCACCACACCCACACTGCCCACCCACCCCCACACTGCCCACACCGTCTCCACCACACCCACACTGCCCACACCGTCTCCACCACACCCACACTGCCCACACCGTCTCCACCACACCCACACTGCCCACACCGTCTCCACCACACCCACACTGCCCACACCGTCTCCACCACACCCACACTGCCCACCCACCCCCACACTGCCCACACCGTCTCCACCACACCCACACTGCCCACACCGTCTCCACCACACCCACACTGCCCACACCGTCTCCACCACACCCACACTGCCCACACCGTCTCCACCACACCCACACTGCCCACACCGTCTCCACCACACCCACATTGCCCACACCGTCTCCACCACACCCACACTGCCCACACCGTCTCCACCACACCCACATTGCCCACACCGTCTCCACCACACCCACATTGCCCACACCGTCTCCACCACACCCACATTGCCCACACCGTCTCCACCACACCCACATTGCCCACACCGTCTCCACCACACCCACATTGCCCACACCGTCTCCACCACACCCACACTGCCCACCCACCCCCACACTGCCCACACCGTCTCCACCACACCCACACTGCCCACCCACCCCCACACTGCCCACACCGTCTCCACCACACCCACACTGCCCACACCGTCTCCACCACACCCACATTGCCCACACCGTCTCCACCACACCCACATTGCCCACACCGTCTCCACCACACCCACATTGCCCACACCGTCTCCACCACCCCCACACTGCCCACACCGTCTCCACCACCCCCACACTGCCCACACCGTCTCCACCACACCCACACTGCCCACACCGTCTCCACCACACCCACACTGCCCACCCACCCCCACAGTGCCCACACCGTCTCCCCCACGTGTACTGCCCTTTATACAAACATCTTCACAAATCATAACATCCTGGAAATGGATAACAAAACTTGTAAATGTATTAATAATAAGAACCTTGTAAATGGATGAATAGCAAAACATCTGAATAATAAAAACGAAAAATTTTTATTATTCATTATGCAAACGTATTTATTATTCAAACGTAAATTAATAACAACATCCTGGAAATGGATGAATAACAACATCCTGTAAATGGATGAATAACAACATCCTGGAAATGGATGAATAACATCATCCTGTAAATGGATGAATAACAACATCCTGGAAATGGATGAATAACATCCTGTAAATGGATGAATAACATCATCCTGTAAATGGATGAATAACATCATCCTGTAAATGGATGAATAACAACATCCTGGAAATGGATGAATAACAACATCCTGTAAATGGATGAATAACAACATCCTGGAAATGGATGAATAACAACATCCTGTAAATGGATGAATAACATCATCCTGTAAATGGATGAATAACAACATCCTGGAAATGGATGAATAACATCCTGTAAATGGATGAATAACATCATCCTGTAAATGGATGAATAACATCATCCTGTAAATGGATGAATAACAACATCCTGGAAATGGATGAATAACAACATCCTGTAAATGGATGAATAACATCATCCTGTAAATGGATGAATAACAACATCCTGTAAATGGATGAATAACATCATCCTGTAAATGGATGAATAACAACATCCTGTAAATGGATGAATAACATCATCCTGTAAATGGATGAATAACAACATCCTGTAAATGGATGAATAACATCATCCTGTAAATGGATGAATAACATCATCCTGTAAATGGATGAATAACATCATCCTGTAAATGGATGAATAACATCATCCTGTAAATGGATGAATAACATCATCCTGTAAATGGATGAATAACATCATCCTGTAAATGGATGAATAACATCATCCTGTAAATGGATGAATAACATCATCCTGTAAATGGATGAATAACATCATCCTGTAAATGGATGAATAACATCATCCTGTAAATGGATGAATAACATCATCCTGTAAATGGATGAATAACAAGAAGCTTTTAATGGATGAATAATAAGAAAACATTTTGAAAATTGATGAATTATATGAAAACATCGTTTACATAATGAAGTAAACCACTTGTACAAGAGTAAGTCATCGGCCGTATGAGGAACGGCTGAGGGCCACAGGGATGACAACACAACAAACCAGACATGACAAGGCTCATCTCATTGATACCTAAAATACTGAAAAAGTTAGAGGATGTTGATCCAGATATTTTGTTCAGAAGGTCACATGGAACACAAACAAGGAGCAACGGGTGACATGCTCAACATGTCAGTGTTGGACTGGGAACAGGAGATGCTATTTCACCCACAGGGTTGTTGGTGTTGGGGCCCCTAGTGGTGGTGTTGGGGCCCCCTAGTGGTGGTGCTGGGGCCCCTAGTGGTGGTGTTGGGGCCCCTAGTGGTGGTGTTGGGGCCCCCTAGTGGTGGTGTTGGGGCCCCTAGTGGTGGTGTTGGGGCCCCTAGTGGTGGTGTTGGGGCCCCTAGTGGTGGTGTTGGGGCCCCTAGTGGTGATGTTGGGGCCCCTAGTGGTGGTGTTGGGGCCCCTAGTGGTGGTGTTGGGGCCCCCTAGTGGTGGTGTTGGGGCCCCTAGTGGTGGTGTTGGGGCCCCTAGTGGTGGTGTTGGGGCCCCTAGTGGTGATGTTGGGGCCCCTAGTGGTGGTGTTGGGGCCCCTAGTGGTGGTGTTGGGGCCCCTAGTGGTGATGTTGGGGCCCCTAGTGGTGGTGTTGGGGCCCCTAGTGGTGGTGTTGGGGCCCCTAGTGGTGGTGGTGTTGGTGCCCCTAGTGGTGGTGGTGTTGGGGCCCCTAGTGGTGGTGTTGGGGCCCCTAGTGGTGGTGTTGGGGCCCCTAGTGGTGGTGTTGGGGCCCCTAGTGGTGGTGTTGGGGCCCCTAGTGGTGGTGTTGGGGCCACTAGTGGTGGTGTTGGGGCCCCTAGTGGTGGTGTTGGGGCCCCTAGTGGTGGTGTTGGGGCCCCTAGTGGTGGTGTTGGGGCCCCTAGTGGTGGTGTTGGGGCCCCTAGTGGTGGTGTTGGGGCCCCTAGTGGTGATGTTGGGGCCCCTAGTGGTGGTGTTGGGGCCCCTAGTGGTGGTGTTGGGGCCCCCTAGTGGTGGTGTTGGGGCCCCTAGTGGTGGTGTTGGGGCCCCTAGTGGTGGTGTTGGGGCCCCTAGTGGTGGTGTTGGGGCCCCTAGTGGTGGTGGTGTTGGTGCCCCTAGTGGTGGTGGTGTTGGGGCCCCTAGTGGTGGTGTTGGGGCCCCTAGTGGTGGTGTTGGGGCCCCTAGTGGTGGTGTTGGGGCCCCTAGTGGTGGTGTTGGGGCCCCTAGTGGTGGTGTTGGGGCCCCCTAGTGGTGATGTTGGTGCCCCTAGTGGTGATGTTGGGGCCCCTAGTGGTGATGTTGGTGCCCCTAGTGGTGGTGTTGGTGCCCCTAGTGGTGGTGGTGTTGGTGCCCCTAGTGGTGGTGTTGGGGCCCCTAGTGGTGGTGTTGGTGCCCCTAGTGGTGATGTTGGGGCCCCTAGTGGTGATGTTGGGGCCCCTAGTGGTGGTGTTGGTGCCCCTAGTGGTGATGGTGGGGCCCCTAGTGGTGGTGTTGGGGCCCCTAGTGGTGGTGTTGGTGCCCCTAGTGGTGATGTTGGGGCCCCTAGTGGTGATGTTGGTGCCCCTAGTGGTGATGTTGGTGCCCCTAGTGGTGATGTTGGTGCCCCTAGTGGTGATGTTGGTGCCCCTAGTGGTGGTGTTGGGGCCCCTAGTGGTGGTGTTGGGGCCCCTAGTGGTGGTGTTGGTGCCCCTAGTGGTGGTGTTGGTGCCCCTAGTGGTGGTGTTGGGGCCCCTAGTGGTGATGTTGGTGCCCCTAGTGGTGGTGTTGGTGCCCCTAGTGGTGATGTTGGGGCCCCTAGTGGTGATGTTGGGGCCCCTAGTGGTGGTGTTGGGGCCCCTAGTGGTGGTGTTGGTGCCCCTAGTGGTGGTGTTGGTGCCCCTAGTGGTGATGTTGGTGCCCCTAGTGGTGGGGTTGGTGCCCCTAGTGGTGATGTTGGTGCCCCTAGTGGTGATGTTGGTGCCCCTAGTGGTGATGTTGGTGCCCCTAGTGGTGATGTTGGGGCCCCTAGTGGTGGTGTTGGTGCCCCTAGTGGTGGTGATGTTGGGGCCCCTAGTGGTGGTGTTGGGGCCCCTAGTGGTGGTGGTGTTGGTGCCCCTAGTGGTGGTGGTGTTGGGGCCCCTAGTGGTGGTGGTGCCCCTAGTGGTGGTGGTGTTGGGGCCCCTAGTGGTGGTGGTGTTGGTGCCCCTAGTGGTGGTGGTGTTGGGGCCCCTAGTGGTGGTGGTGCCCCTAATGGTGGTGGTGGTGGTGCCCCTAGTGGTGGTGTTGGTGCCCCTAGTGGTGGTGTTGGGGTTCACTAGGGCGCCATACCTGACACACCCAGCTCACAAACCCACTCTCTACTGTATCTCTACCCCTGCCATTCGTAATGTATTTCACTAGCCCTACACACATGACTAGCGACTGCTACTAAGACTAGCCGTCAACAAGCTGCTGTGTGGGCAGCTACTCAGAATGAGGTCAATGGGAATAACCGGTAAAGTAGGACGCTGGATACTCAGTTTTCTGTCAAACAGGACTCAGTAAGTAACAGTCAATCGTATAAAATCGAGTCCGAGCGAAGTTAAAAGCTCTGTATCTCAGGGTACAGTCCTTGCACCGCTGCTTTTCCCTATTCTCATATCAGATATAGACAAAAATACAAGTCACAGCTTCGTATCATCCTTTGTAGATGACACAAAAATCAGCATGAAAATTATCTCTGCTGAAGACATGGAAAAACTTCAAGCTGATATTAATAAAGTTTTCGACTGGGCATCAGAAAATAAAATGATGTTTAACAGTGATAAATTCCAGGTACTCAAGTACGGCAAAAATGAGGACCTTAAACATAATACAGAGTACAAAACACAATCAAATGTGCCCATAGTAGGAAAACAGCATGTAAAGGATTTGGGAATAATGATGTCTGACGACCTAACGTTTAGGGAGCATAACCAAGCAAGTATTGCGTCAGCCAGAAAAATGATCGGATAGATTACGAGAACTTTCATATCCAGGGATCCCATCACAATGGTTGTACTCTTCAAGTCACTTGTGTTGTCCCGTCTTGAGTACTGCTCAGTACTCACTTCCCCCTTCAGAGCAGGAGAGATTGCTGAAATAGAGGGAATACAGAGAACATATACGGCACGCATAGACGCAATAAAGCACCTAAATTATTGGGATCGTCTCAAAGCTCTCCAAATGTACTCACTAGAAAGGAGACGAGAGAGAGAGCAAATAATATACACATGGAAAATACTGGAGGGCCAGGTCCAGAATCTGCGCAGTTAAATAACAACGTACTGGAGTGAACGATATGGAAGAAAATGTAGAATAGAACCAGTGAAGAGCAGAGGTGCCATAGGCACCATCAGAGAACACTGTATAAACATCAGAGGTCCGCGGTTGTTCAACGTCCTCCCAGCGACTATAAGAAATATTGCCGGAACAACCGTGGACATCTTCAAGAGGAAACTAGATTGTTTCCTCCAAGGAGTGCCGGACCAACCGGGCTGTGGTGGGTATGCGGGCCTGCGGGCCGCTCCAAGCAACAGCCTGGTGGACCAAACTCTCACAAGTCGAGCCTGGCCTCGGGCCGGGCTTGGGGAGTAGAACAACTCCCAGAACCCCATCAACCAGGTATCAAGCAGCAGTGTGGCACTACACACATGACTGGCTACAGGTACTAAGAGTAGCAGTGTGCCTCCTATCACGTGTGGCCCGTCCCCGTGACCTTCATCCCAGCACAGTGATAACACCCGGCCTTGGACGGTTAACTCACGGCCACTGTCGGTAACGGAAGACTGCCCCCTTACTCTCTTAATTGCCTTGTTCCACTTACAGTCATCTCCTGGTGTAATACCCAGCTTGTCAGTGTCACTAGACATATTACTTCCGTACATGGTGCTGTTAACTCCCCACCCCCCCCCTCCCAGGTGCACTAGTTAACATGGTTCACCTTGTGGCTGCTTCCTCCTCCTCCCTGTGACACTCTGCGTCATGCCTGGTGTGTGGCGTGGGACCTGCATAGTGCTCTGCACCCTCCCTCCTCTCTCTCTTGAGTACCTTTCTAAATTGTGTTAGAAAGTATGTCTGGGATGAGAGAGATGGGGAGGGTGACGACTGGTGAGAGCGTAGGGTGCGCTGCCCCCCCCCCAACCACCACTAGCCCACCTCATTACTGCCCCCCACCACCACTAGCCCCACCTCATTACTGCCCCCCCCCCACCACTAGCCCCACCTCATTACTGCCCCCCCACCACTAGCCCCACCTCATTACTGCCCCCCCACCACTAGCCCCACCTCATTACTGCCCCCCCACCACTAGCCCCACCTCATTACTGCCCCCACCACCACTAGCCCCACCTCATTACTGCCCCCCACCACTAGCCCCACCTCATTACTGCCCCCCACCACCACTAGCCCCACCTCACTGCCCCCCACCACCACTAGCCCCACCTCATTACTGCCCCCCACCACCACTAGCCCCACCTCATTACTGCCCCCCACTACCACTAGCCCCACCTCATTACTGCCCTCCACCACCACTAGCCCCACCTCATTACTGCCCACCACCACCACTAGCCCCACCTCATTACTACCCCCCACCACTAGCCCCACCTCATTACTGCCCCCCACCACCACCAGCCTCCACCACTAGCCCCACCACTAGCCCCACCACCACCAGCCCCTCCACCACCAGCCCACCACCACCAGCCCCACCACCACCAGCCCCTCCACCACCAGCCCCACCACCACCAGCCCCTCCACCACCAGCCCCACCACCACCAGCCCCACCACCACCAGCCCCACCACCACCAGGCCCCCACCACCAGCCCCCACCACCACTAGCCCCACCACCACTAGCCCCACCACCACTAGCCCCACCACCACTAGCCCCACCACCACCAGCCCCCACCACCAGCCCCACAACCACCAGCCCCACCACTAGCCCCACCACCACCAGCCTCCACCACCAGCCCCCCACCACCTGCCCCACCACCAGCCTCCACCTCCAGCCTCCACCTCCAGCCTCCACCACCAGCCCCCACCACCAGCCCCCACCACCAGCCCCCACCACCAGCCCTCACCACCAGCCCCCACCACCAGCCCCTCCACCACCAGCCTCCACCACCAGCCCCCACCACCAGCCCCCACCACCAGCCTCCACCACCAGCCTCCACCACCAGCCCCACCACTAGCCTCACCACCACCAGCCTCCACCACCAGCCTCCACCACCAGCCCCCACCACCACCACCACCACCACCAGCCTCCACCACCAGCCCCCACCACCACCACCACCACCACCAGCAGCCCCACCAGCCCCACCACCACCAGCCACCACCACCACCAGCCGCCACCACCACCACCAGCCACCACCACCACCACCAGCCACCACCACCACCAGCCCCACCACCACCAGCCACCACCACCACCAGCCCCACCACCACCAGCCCCACCACCACCAGCCACCACCACCACCAGCCACCACCACCACCAGCCTCCACCACCACCAGCCACCACCACCACCTGCCACCACCACCACCTGCCACCACCACCACCAGCCCCACCACCACCAGCCACCACCACCACCAGCCACCACCACCACCTGCCACCACCACCACCTGCCACCACCACCACCTGCCACCACCACCACCTGCCACCACCACCACCAGCCACCACCACCAGCCACCACCACCACCAGCCCCACCACCACCAGCCACCACCACCACCAGCCCCCACCACCAGCCACCACCACCACCAGCCACCACCACCAGCAGCCCCACCACCACCAGCCCCACCACCAGCCCCCACCACCGCAGCAGGAACCCAACAATAACGTTATGCTCCCTAGAAAGTCATTCACACGCTCCCTGTCGAAAAAGGTCGTCTGTGTGAAAATGTCGGAAGACCTTGAGCAGTGTAGCTTGTTCCGTGGTGAGGGGATGGTGGGGGTGGGGGGGGTAGGGGGAGGGGGGGGTGACGGGAGTGGTGATGAGAGTGGAGGGAGTAAGAGGGTGGTGTGTGTCTGGAGGGTAATATTCACCATGGTGTTTACATGATCACCTGACTCTTAAATCGCCTTTCTCTTTACCTCTTGTTATAGTGCTTCAGACAGCGCCCCCCCCTCCTTCCACACGCACGCACGCACGCATGCGTGGATTACATTCCATGTTATGGAATGTGGAATCGGAGAAAATAGACCACACACAAGCAACAAATTATGTGGAAAGGAATTACAGAACTGTAATAAAGAACGAGACCTGAAGGTGGTTTTGGATAGTAAGTTGTCGCCAGAGGAACACATAAAGAACATTGTGAGAGGAGCGTAGGTGTCGCTTTCCAACTTCAGACTTACTTTTAATTAAATTTTTCATCAAAATCAGAAGTCTCCCTGTCACCCCTCCAGCATGTTCCAGTTCCCATAACAGCCTCTTGTGTGGGACTCTGTCAAAAGCCTTGTTTAGGTCCATATAGACACAGTCAACCCAACCACCTCTTCCTGTAGTATCTCTGTGGCTTTATCATAACAGCTAAGTAGATGTGTTACACAGGATCTTCCTGTTCGAGAACCATACTGTGTGTGTGTTATTATGTCATTACTCTCTAGGTGGTCAACCCATCTGGCTTTATTGTTCCTAGTGTTTTGACTACCACGCTTGTTAATGTTAACTGCTTTCTTCTTACTTAGCTCCAAGAGCATTTTTTTCACTTCGTCTCTAGACACCTCTATGTGCTCTATGTTGTTCTCTTTAATTCTTATTGTGTCTGGTTCCCTGAAGATTTAATATTGTACGAACACACTTTGAAACTTTTCGTTTAATGTTTTAACACATTTCCTTTTCATTTGTCATGAATCTGTCTCCCGTTTTCAACCTCTGAATATTATCCTTTACCTGCAGCTTGCTTATAATGAATTTATAGAAAAAGCCTGGATCTGATTTACATTTGTCTGATATACCGTTCTCAAAGTTCTTCTCTGCCTCTCTCCTTAGCTTTTAGATAGTATCCTGACTTGTAAGGAATTCTTTTGAATTCCTTTTGAATAAATGAAGATAAAACAGACACTTAAATATTCCTAGGCCTAGTATAGCACACACACATGTACAATATTACGTCTCAGATATCATGTATTAGGCCTAGGGAGGGTAGGATAGGCTAGTTTGGTTTGAGGAGGTGGCGGAGGAGCTGGCCAGACTCGCCACATCAACACCACAAGTTATCACTGAGTGTTGTAACAATGAGACAAATATGAAGCAATATAAGAAATATTGAGGCCCAGGCACAAGTGGCGAGGAGAGGTATACTGTAGGAGGGAAGCCAAACCCTGCAACACTACAGGTGTGTCAGTCAAAACACCCACTTCACTTATGGTATAAGGAGACATGCTTGCAGTGACTCTATGTACATGCGGCTCAGGCTTGGGGACAAATATTACTGGCAATATGGGACACGTTTAAATAGTAATGACACCAAGTGTAAGGTATGTGGTATGTTAAGGTCTCACACCCTTGCCCATTATGTTCTTGATGGCCAGCTGATTAATGTATATAGCAACACTGAGATAAGGACTGTTCGTGAACAAACAGCCTGGATGTGTCACAACGGAAGGGTTGATGATATTCTGGAGACATATAAGAAGTTTCAACCACAACTGTAACTTTTTGTTGAATTGTCTGAATGTTTATTGCAAATTGTGTGTGTACCTGGTCATGCAAGTATTTGTGTGTACGTCTGAACACACTGTATGTGTGAAGGAACAAATGTATATGTTTATCACTCAGAATGTTCGGTAATATGTTGATTGCTTGTGATGTGTCTATATATATGTAATGTATATATAATATAATGTGTGTGTGTGTAGTAGACATAATAGAATAAAACTAGATGGGTTAGAAAGGTAGAGTTCAAGGGGTAATAGCTAGATTGTGCAGACACAAATAGTAAATACAAAGGCAGACGTTGAGACAGGGATACAGACACAGTTACAAAGAAATACACTTAGACAAAGACATAGCAAGAGAGAGGACGGGGGGGGGGTAAACCTTGTTCATGTGTAATTAGTGGTGAGTCAGATGTGTGAGAGCCGCCACACCTGCAGAACTCTTTCCTCCCAAATATTCACATCTGTCTTGCTTTCACCCTCTCTTCTCTTTCATATTATGGATGTTGTTTTCCGATGCTGTATGGTGAGGTCTGGGTCTGAGTGTAGGCCAGGTGGTGTATGGTGAGGTCTGGGTCTGAGTGTAGGCCAGGTGGTGTATGGTGAGGTCTGGGTCTGAGTGTAGGCCAGGTGGTGTATGGTGAGGTCTGGGTCTGAGTGTAGGCCAGGTGGTGTATGGTGAGGACTGGGTCTGATTGTAGGCCAGGTGGTGTATGGTGAGGTCTGGGTCTCAGTGTAGGTAAGGTGGTGTATGGTGAGGTCTGGGTCTCAGTGTAGGTAAGGTGGTGTATGGTGAGGTCTGGGTCTGAGCGTAGGCCAGTTGTTGTATGGTGAGGTCTGGGTCTCAGTGTAGGCCAGGTGGTGTATGGTGAGGTCTGGGTCTCAGTGTAGGCCAGGTGGTGTATGGTGAGGTCTGGGTCTGAGTGTAGGCCAGGTGGTGTATGGTGAGGTCTGGGTCTGAGTGTAGGCCAGGTGGTGTATGGTGAGGTCTGAGTGTAGGCCAGGTGGTGTATGGTGAGGACTGGGTCTGAGTGTAGGCCAGGTGGTGTATGGTGAGGTCTGGGTCTGAGTGTAGGCCAGGTGGTGTATGGTGAGGTCTGGGTCTGAGTGTAGGCCAGGTGGTGTATGATGAGGTCTGGGTCTGAGTGTAGGCCAGGTGGTGTATGGTGAGGTCTGGGTCTGAGTGTAGGCCAGGTGGTGTATGGTGAGGACTGGGTCTGAGTGTAGGCCAGGTGGTGTATGGTGAGGACTGGGTCTCAGTGTAGGCCAGGTGGTGTATGGTGAGGTCCGGGTCTGAGTGTAGGCCAGGTGGTGTATGGTGAGGACTGGGTCTGAGTGTAGGCCAGGTGGTGTATGGTGAGGACTGGGTCTCAGTGTAGGCCAGGTGGTGTATGGTGAGGTCCGGGTCTGAGTGTAGGCCAGGTGGTGTATGGTGAGGACTGGGTCTGAGTGTAGGCCAGGTGGTGTATGGTGAGGTCTTGGTCTGAGTGTAGGCCAGGTGGTGTATGGTGAGGACTGGGTCTGAGTGTAGGCCAGGTTGTGTATGGTGAGGTCTGGGTCTGTGTAGGCCAGGTGGTGTATGGTGAGGACTGGGTCTGAGTGTAGGCCAGGTGGTGTATGGTGAGGTCTGGGTCTGAGTGTAGGCCAGGTGGTGTATGGTGAGGTCTGGGTCTGAGTGTAGGCCAGGTGGTGTATGGTGAGGTCTGGGTCTGAGTGTAGGCCAGGTGGTGTATGGTGAGGTCTGGGTCTGAGTGTAGGCCAGGTGGTGTATGGTGAGGTCTGGGTCTGAGTGTAGGCCAGGTGGTGTATGGTGAGGTCTGGGTCTGAGTGTAGGCCAGGTGGTGTATGGTGAGGTCTGGGTCTGAGTGTAGGCAAGGTGTTGTTTGGTGAGGTCTGGGTCTCAGTGTAGGCAAGGTGGTGTATGGTGAGGTCTGGGTCTCAGTGTAGGCAAGGTGCACCTTTTCCCTTTATGAGTATAACTTGCAGTATTTGCAGTGTTGTCAGTGACGGGTGTCAGGAGTGTTGTACTTCCCACTACCATGTTCCTAGTGAGTGTTGTGTAGGGTCACTGTGGGTCACTGTGTATAACACAACAAGGTCAACAATGCCACCAATGTGGTCATATTTCACCAAATACATATATTTGTGTATAGGTTAATAGTCAATATTATACATAGTGTATATTGTGAATACACAGTGTATGCCATGTACACATGGCGTGTATATCTTGTATACATGGCATGTATGTCGTGTATACATGGCGTGTGTCGTGTATACATGGCATGTATGTCATGTATAATAACCAAACCAAAATGACCAGTTGGCCGCGTGTGGCACATAGGCCCTTCTTACCCTCGTCACCACCACAACTAACGGGATCCCACCAATTCCAGCCGACGTGCGCGCGCGCGCTCACCAAACTACCTGCTCGCCAATTGAATCTGGTGTAACAACCATCCCCCCCCCCATCTGAGGGGCACCACAACTACCCCCACTATGCTGAACTACTGCGGGGGGGATGCCGTTAAAGGGGGGGGGGAGCATTAATGGTGTTAAGGGTTTGATAAAATAATGGAAGGTTTTGTTGCGTGCCGGAGAGGCGTGTGACAGCTTCCTGGATCAAGGATAACCTCTTGCAGCCTTGGCGGCTCCCCACTCCATTATGGGCCTTGTGTGCTGGCTTGTAAGGGTCATTGTCTCTCGTTTCCCTTTGTACTTTTCTGCCATGGTGGCTGAGGTGGTGGAGGGGGTTGTGGTGGTAGGGAGGGGTGGGGGGTGGGGGGTTAGTGGTGATGGTAGGGAGGGGTTAGGGGTGGGGGGTTAGTGGTGGTGGTAGGGAGGGGTTAGTGGTGATGGGGGGTTAGTGGTGGTGGTAGGGAGGGGTTAGGGGTGGGGGGTTAGTGGTAGTGGGGGGTTAGTGGTGGTGGTAGGGAGTTAGTGATGGTGGTAGTGGGGGGGGGGTGAGGTGAGGTAGTGGTGGTGTTAGTGGTGGTGGGAGGCTGGAGTGGTTATCATACTCACCTAGCAACCCAGTATTCCAGAGTTCGAGTCTCTCTAAGGTCTCCAGCTGGCTGTAGTAAGAGGTTGCCAGTACGGCTGATGGTGGTAACCCTACTCTTCTTGACCAGTAGTGTTGACTCACACCAAGCTCTTGGGTCCCGCCTCTTGCAAACTGTCCTCATCTGTATCGCAATTACATGTTTCTGTTATATCATAATCATAAGGGGGGGGGTGTTTATTTGAACACACACACATATATATATATATATATATATATATATATATATATATATATAATATATATATATATATATATATATATATATATATATATATATATATAATATATATATATATATATATATATATATATATATATATATATATATATAATGTGTGTGTGTGAGTACAATGATTTTTTAAAAAATCCACAAGGGCCGTGATGAGGATTCGAACCTGCGTCCGAGAGCATCCCAGACGCTGCCTTAATCGACAACTCTGCCCTTGTGGATTTGTTCATTTGATGCATCATGCAATTGTGATTTCTGAGTACAATGCTTTTTTTATGATTGTGAACACACTTGCCTGGCCCGTGGGGCACAACTGGCTTGTATACTTTATTCATTTGGCCCACACACCTGCTCCAAACACACACACACATGGCCTACACATCTGCCACAGGGAACACACACACACAACTGTCGAGCTAGGCCCACGACTATCTATATTCTGTCCACAAAAACTGGCCTCCGGATGGTAGCCTTTATGGAGCCAGACTTTAGTGCCAAGGCTCTTGGGTACAAGGCTTCCAGGGCTGAGGTTCCCCCCGGACATAAGGGCTTCCAGGATTAGTCTTCCAGCAGTAAGGTTTACCTGATTAGTCTTTAAGGTCTAAGGTTTCCAGGAGATCCTCCAAGGTTACGTTTCTAAGGAATAGTTTCCAGAATTATGATTTCCCAGGTTGGTTTTCCAAGGGTAAGATTTCCAGGATTAGTCTCTTTGGAGCATGACGGTGGAATAAAGGTAGTTAGGAATGAATTGAATGACTATGGCTTCCAAGGTAAACGCTCCTAGGACCAAGACCTCCAGGCCAAAGTCTCCTAGGACCAAGGCGTCCAGGCCAAAGGCTCCTAGGACCAAGACTTCCAGGCCAAAGGCTCCTAGGACCAAGACTTCCAGGCCAAAGGCTCCTAGGACCAAGGCTGCCAGGCCAAAGGCTCCTAGGACCAAGGCTTCCAGGCCAAAGGCTCCTAGGACCAAGACTTCCAGGCCAAAGGCTCCTAGGACCAAGACTTCCAGGCCAAAGGCTCCTAGGACCAAGACTTCCAGGCCAAAGGCTCCTAGGACCAAGGCTTCCAGGCCAAAGGCTCCTAGGACCAAGACTTCCAGGCCAAAGTCTCCTAGGACCAAGGCTTCCAAGGTAAACGCTCCTAGGACCAAGACCTCCAGGCCAAAGGCTCCTAGGAACAAGACTTCCAGGCCAAAGGCTCCTAGGACCAAGACTTCCAGGCCAAAGGCTCCTAGGACCAAGGCTGCCAGGCCAAAGGCTCCTAGGACCAAGGCTGCCAGGCCAAAGGCTCCTAGGACCAAGGCTTCCAGGCCAAAGGCTCCTAGGACCAAGACTTCCAGGCCAAAGGCTCCTAGGACCAAGGCTTCTTGGGAACGAAGGGTCTCTGGAACACTTGTGGCATTCCTTCCAGGACTTGAGCGTCTCCATTAATTTCCAAATAAAACCTTTTCATGACAAGCTCTTAATTCTTCCTTGTGACTTGGATCAGCGGATACCTCAGGTCTTGACCCCAGCCCCCACCCGTCCTCTTGACCCCAGTCCCCACCCGTCCTCTTGACCCCAGCCCCCACCCGTCCTCTTGACCCCAGCCCCCACCCGTCCTCTTGACCCCAGTCCCCACCCGTCCTCTTGACCCCAGCCCCCACCCGCACTCGTGACCCCCAGCCCCCACCCGCACTCGTGACCCCCAGCCCCCACCCGCACTCGTGACCCCAGCCCCCACCCGCACTCTTGACCCCAGCCCCCACCCGCACTCTTGACCCCAGCCCCCACCCGCACTCTTGACCCCAGCCCCCACCCGCACTCTTGACCCCAGCCCCCACCCGCACTCTTGACCCCAGCCCCCACCCGCACTCTTGACCCCAGCCCCCACCCGTCCTCTTGACCCCAGCCGGACCCTCCACTCTTGACCCCAGCCCACCCGTTCTCTTGACCCCAGCCGGACCCTCCACTGTTGACCCCAGCCCACCCGTCCTCTTGACCCCAGCCGGACCCTCCACTGTTGACCCCAGCCCACCCGTTCTCTTGACCCCAGCCGGACCCTCCACTGTTGACCCCAGCCCACCCGTCCTCTTGACCCCAGCCGGACCCTCCACTGTAGACCCCAGCCAGCAGCAGGTGGTGAGGAGTGGAGGGGGTCACCGCCCCCCCCCCCCCCCTCACCACAATGCACAACATCAGTTCTTAAAAACCCAGAAATTGATTAAGAAACCCACCAACAAAGTTATTTTTTTATTTCTTATATTTCAAAGAACAGGAAATACCTGCCGATCCATGCACGTGTTAAGGCAATAATAGGCTGCTTGTACGACAGTTGGTAACTCTCAAGTGGGAGCCAAGAGTACACAATTATCCCCAACATACTTATTAAGTTTTTATAATTACCAATACAATAATATATATATATATATATATATATATATATATATATATATATATATATATATATATATATATATATATATATATATATATATATATAATATTATTATTATTATTAAATATGACCGAAAAAGTAAGATTAATAATTCTAACACGAATTTTCTCGATGTTTCTTATGTTTCTTTTCACTGTTGATGGTAATTGAAAAATCAATTCTCCAAAATTCATTTTTATTTCTAGTCTGACGCGACACTTGAACGCGTTTCGTAATAACTTATCAAGTTCAAGTGTCGCGTCAGACTAGAAATAAAAATGAATTTTGGAGAATTGATTTTTCAATTACCATCAACAGTGAAAAGAAACATAAGAAACATCGAGAAAATTCGTGTTAGAATTATTAATCTTACTTTTTCGGTCATATTTAATAATATATGTCTACAGGAAAGACTGCTACCAAAATATACTAATATATATATATATATATATATATATATATATATATATATATATATATATATATATATATATATATATATATATATATATATATATATAATCTAAAGTGTGTGTTTGTGTGTATCATACAAATCAATCCCTATCTTACATACGGTATCTGTGCATGGGGTCCAACCACTGCAAATAACCTCAAGTCTATCATCACTCAGTAAAAATCTGCTATCATAACTATAAGAGTCTGTGGTCAGACAACACACAGACAATCTGTTTAAGTCCCTTAACATGCTAAACATGCACTCCACACATTCTCATGTGCTATTTACATGTACAAAACCTTGCTCCTAAATGCTAATCTTGATCTGAAACTTTCCCTTGATATGTGTAATAGATCCCATCAGCACCACACCAGAAAGAAATATCTCTATGATATCCCCCAGAATCATACTAAAGCTGTACACACACTCCGTGCAAATATAAGGACCCGTCTATGGAACTCCCTCCCTGATGAATTCAAAAGTTGTCTAACTTAAGCCTGATTCAAAAGTAAAACCAAAAAACTAAATAATTTCATGCTGATAGTTTCCTAGCTTGTGCCTCAGTGTACTATCCACTCCCCAATATTAGTACTTAAGACATATCTTCTCTAGTGTAATCACATCTTTCAATTTATATTGTAGTTATATGTTGATATACAATTGTGCTACACTGTACCTTATCATCTTACCTGACTTCTTTACATTAAGGATCTGCCTCAAACTCTATCACGTGTTAAGAAAACTTAAGTTATTAGTAATCAAGTTATTGTGTGTTAATTCTTTTGACATGTTTCTTTTTTGTGTAAATGAAATAAATAGTAATTAGAAAAAAACGTGTGTGAGGATGAAGGGTGGCGGGTGTCAGGTGGGTGAAAGAGCACATCACTTCAAGGTTCAGCGTCAGAAAGGTCAGAGTAGTACAGCGTTTATATGGGCTACGACCCACAGCCTCCGCCTGCACACTGCTCACCAACACATTTTAAACCCAACCTATTCCTTGCCCTAACCTAACCCACCCTAACTTTACCCAAACCTAACATAACCTAACCTAACCTTGCCTAACAATGTGCACTAAACGGTTTTAAAGATTTGAAAGCCAGCTTTAAAGATCCGTCCTGGGTAAGGTTTGACCAAATTGACCTTTGGTGTGTTAAACAGGACCAGAATATTGTATACTGTAGAGCATGTTGTATGTCGTATATTGTATGTTGTAATATCTATTGTATAATGTAGGTTGTATATTGTATACTTCTTATTATACATCTTGTGCTTATGAGCAAAAGCCGAGTAGGACTGACCTTCCCTTAGGGGTTGACCTCCCCCTATTCCAGCCCCCCCCCCCCCTCCCCCAGCCCCCCTCCCCACGTCTGCCCCCCTCTCCCTCCCTGTACCTTCACCTGCACCCCATCCTTACCCTCCCCTCCTGTACCCTCCTCACCCCACCGCCCCTCACTGCCAAACTCCTCACCCCACCCCCCTCACTGCCAAACTCCTCACCCCACCCCCCTCACTGCCAAACTCCTCACCCCACCCCCCTCACTGCCAAACTCCTCACCCCACCCCCCTCACTGCCAAACTCCTCACCCCACCCCCCTCACTGCCAAACTCCTCACCCCACCCCCCTCACTGCCAAACTCCTCACCCCACCCCCCTCACTGCCAAACTCCTCACCCCACCCCCCTCACTGCCAAACTCCTCACCCCACAGTCCCTCACTGCCAAACTCCTCACCCCACCCCCCTCACTGCCAAACTCCTCACCCCACCCCCCTCACTGCCAAACTCCTCACCCCACCCCCCCTCACTGCCAAACTCCTCACCCCACCCCCTCACTGCCAAACTCCTCACCCCACCCCCCTCACTGCCAAACTCCTCACCCCACCCCCCTCACTGCCAAACTCCTCACCCCACCCCCTCACTGCCAAACTCCTCACCCCACCCCCCTCACTGCCAAACTCCTCACCCCACCCCCTCACTGCCAAACTCCTCACCCCACCCCCCTCACTGCCAAACTCCTCACCCCACCCCCCTCACTGCCAAACTCCTCACCCCACCCCCCTCACTGCCAAACTCCTCACCCCACCCCCCTCACTGCCAAACTCCTCACCCCACCCCCCTCACTGCCAAACTCCTCACCCCACCCCCCTCACTGCCAAACTCCTCACCCCACCCCCCTCACTGCCAAACTCCTCACCCCACCCCCCTCACTGCCAAACTCCTCACCCCACCCCCCTCACTGCCAAACTCCTCACCCCACAGTCCCTCACTGCCAAACTCCTCACCCCACCCCCCTCACTGCCAAACTCCTCACCCCACCCCCCTCACTGCCAAACTCCTCACCCCACCCCCCTCACTGCCAAACTCCTCACCCCACCCCCCTCACTGCCAAACTCCTCACCCCACCCCCCTCACTGCCAAACTCCTCACCCCACCCCCCTCACTGCCAAACTCCTCACCCCACCCCCCTCACTGTCAAACTCCTCACCCCACCCCCCTCACTGCCAAACTCCTCACCCCACCCCCCTCACTGCCAAACTCCTCACCCCACCGCCCCTCACTGCCAAACTCCTCACCCCACCGCCCCTCACTGCCAAACTCCTCACCCCACCCCCCTCACTGCCAAACTCCTCACCCCACCCCCCTCACTGCCAAACTCCTCACCCCACCCCCCTCACTGCCAAACTCCTCACCCCACCCCCCTCACTGCCAAACTCCTCACCCCACCCCCCTCACTGTCAAACTCCTCACCCCACCCCCCCTCACTGCCAAACTCCTCACCCCACCCCCCTCACTGCCAAACTCCTCACCCCACCCCCCTCACTGCCAAACTCCTCACCCCACAGTGCCTCACTGCCAAACTCCTCACCCCACAGTGCCTCACTGCCAAACTCCTCACCCCACAGTGCCTCACTGCCAAACTCCTCACCCCACCCCCCTCACTGCCAAACTCCTCACCCCACCCCCCTCACTGCCAAACTCCTCACCCCACCCCCCTCACTGCCAAACTCCTCACCCCACAGTCCCTCACTGCCAAACTCCTCACCCCACCCCCCTCACTGCCAAACTCCTCACCCCACCCCCCTCACTGCCAAACTCCTCACCCCACCCCCCTCACTGTCAAACTCCTCACCCCACCCCCTCACTGCCAAACTCCTCACCCCACCCCCCCCTCACTGCCAAACTCCTCACCCCACCCCCCTCACTGCCAAACTCCTCACCCCACCCCCCCTCACTGCCAAACTCCTCACCCCACCCCCCTCACTGCCAAACTCCTCACCCCACCCCCCTCACTGCCAAACTCCTCACCCCACCCCCCTCACTGCCAAACTCCTCACCCCACCCCCCTCACTGCCAAACTCCTCACCCCACAGTCCCTGATCACAATACCTGATCAACCAGGCTGTGATTCATACGTCAGGCTGCCAATAGCCTGGTTGACCAAACCAACTAGGAGGCCTGGTCGGAGACCGGGCCGCGGGGCTGTTGATCCCCGGAAGCTACACAAGGGAGGTACTCGGTGAAGACTACGTTGACAAATCTCATTTTTCTGCCTAGTCTCCCGCCGACATAACACCTTGACAGTGTCGTAGAAAACGGAGAATGGGGACGACTTATTCAACTGTATTTTCGTTTTTAATAGTAAACTAATCGTGAAAATCATTAAATATTATTTCATATTAGATTAAATAATTTATGGAC
Organism: Procambarus clarkii; assembly: GCF_040958095.1. Lineage (NCBI taxonomy): Eukaryota > Metazoa > Arthropoda > Malacostraca > Decapoda > Cambaridae > Procambarus > Procambarus clarkii. Next base: position 10,301,165 of record NC_091192.1, read on the forward strand.
TGTCATCATTATTTTGTAATGAGAGAATTAATGTCAATAAATTATAGAAATGGCATCTCTCTCTCTCCGTCAGTTGTTTATTAGAAAACGGAGAGTCGCAGAGCAGAAAAAGTGAAAGTCGTGAAGGCGACAGAAAACGGAGCGAGGTTTGTAAACAAAACAAGTGAGCATCGCGGGGTGACTGTAGCGCTGCTGTAGCCAGGCGGATGTTATTGAACCATCACACACAACTATAATAATAATAATAATAATAATAATAATAATAATAATAATAATGAGAAAATGCACCGGAGCTATGAGGTGGACACGAACCTGCGACGGCGACATTGGCAGCCGCGTACACTACCAGTTGTATGACTGACGTGGTACAGGACGCGATTGGCAGTGCAGGGGTCACAGGTTCGCACCCACTGCATAGCCCCGGGATATATCTCATTGATATATATCACCTTAATATGATTTCTGTGTTAAAAATAGTAGTAATAATGTAATAAAAGCATAGAGCGAGGCGCTGGGAGAAGAACACCCTTGAGGTGATGGTGGGAAACCCCGTTAAAAAGATCCTGAATGAGGCATTGGTAATATATTTTAGTTATTTTGAGTGGTCGGCCGCTAGTACAAGAGCGTAGTTACGTTATTAGTGACTGCTATTCAGCACAACGGGTACTGACGGGTTATGTCATTAGTGTAGTTGATGAGTGTTAGTTGAGCGGTGATGAGTTGTTGGTGTTGTGGAGTGAGGCAAGAACGGCTGAATTATCCACAAGAATTACCTTTTACAAACACCAAAATGACTTACTGCTGGAGTTATCAGCAGCAAGTAAGAATTATTTGTCATTTAATTCTTTAAATGTAATTGTATTATTTTAAGAAAATGATTACCACGACCTAGAGACGAGAGGTGCAGGTGTGGCAGCGTTGATGTCAGGGCTGTGACACTAGAGACCCTCAGGTAACACCAGGTGAACTACCCCACCCACACACGGCCTGCTGGCAGTTAACACCACCCACCAATCAGGTGCCTCAAGGTCACATTATAGCGAGGCTGCACACTTACTTCGCCAGTCACCTAACTACTCAACTATACCACTAGCCACTTATCAATCTAATTACTAACAACACATTATTTTGAATTACAAACTTGACGCAACACTGGAACTACCGTGGGACTGTTGTACCAGCGGTGGCCTTACCTTCCCCCCCCCCCCCCTCTCAGGGGTCAGGCAGGTGTGTGTGTTTGGGGGGGGGGGGGGGGCGGGGGATGGCAGGGACCCGCTATGTAAACACTGATGACGAGCCTTGTGACCTGCACGACAGCCTGGTTGATCCTCGTCTTCCGTATCTCCTGTGGGAACGGCAGCCTTCTGGCCCAGCCTCGCCAAATACCTCACCACAATAAAAGACTCATGAGTTCAAGACGCGGAGGAGCAGGTGGAGGAGGTATTCAGTGAGAGTCATTGCTCTCTCTCGTCACCTCCCTCTGCTGGACACTGTCTCGTGTCGGCGCCACTCTTGGCAATACCAGTTTTATGAAGGTGGTCGTCTGGCCTCACATTAGTTTACCTTATATTATGTTCCCCATACCCATCCTGTGGGTGGTAGTGGACCCCATACCCATCCTGTGGGTGGTAGTGGACCCCATACCCATCCTGTGGGTGGTAGTGGACCCCATACCCATCCTGTGGGTGGTAGTGGACCCCATACCCATCCTGTGGGTGGTAGTGGACCCCATACCCATCCTGTGGGTGGTAGTGGACCCCATACCCATCCTGTGGGTGGTAGTGGACCCCATACCCATCCTGTGGGTGGTAGTGGACCCCATACCCATCCTGTGGGTGGTAGTGGACCCCATACCCATCCTGTGGGTGGTAGTGGACCCCATACCCATCCTGTGGGTGGTAGTGGACCCCATACCCATCCTGTGGGTGGTAGTGGACCCCATACCCATCCTGTGGGTGGTAGTGGACCCCATACCCATCCTGTGGGTGGTAGTGGACCCCATACCCATCCTGTGGGTGGTAGTGGACCCCATACCCATCCTGTGGGTGGTAGTGGACCCCATACCCATCCTGTGGGTGGTAGTGGACCCCATACCCATCCTGTGGGTGGTAGTGGACCCCATACCCATCCTGTGGGTGGTAGTGGACCCCATACCCATCCTGTGGGTGGTAGTGGACCCCATACCCATCCTGTGGGTGGTAGTGGACCCCATACCCATCCTGTGGGTGGTAGTGGACCCCATACCCATCGTGTGGGTGGTAGTGGACCCCATACCCATCGTGTGGGTGGTAGTGGACCCCATACCCATCGTGTGGGTGGTAGTGGACCCCATACCCATCCTGTGGGTGGTAGTGGACCCCATACCCATCCAGTGGGTGGTAGTGGACCCCATACCCATCCTGTGGGTGGTTAGAATGTCCCATACTGACTGACTTTCGCCCTCCTGGGCTAAGGTATGCTGAACTCTGTAATTACTATATGAGTACTGGAACACTTGATGATATATTGGACTTGTATCCAAGGTTGACCATGTAATATATCATTTATACAATGTATATATATGATGTAACTATATAACCTGAGCTTGTAAAAGCACCTTCATCACCTTCAGTGATTAAGTGCTTAATTGCACACTAGTTTCTTTATCAGCTATCGCACCCTTTCAGAGTAAATGAGACAGATGTATGTGAATGCATGTGTGTGTATATATGTATGTATATGTGTGTGTGTATGTATATGTATGGGTATAAAGTATATATGGAAGCTGATCAGAATTACATTTCACCTTTGTGAATGTACATTAATGACACTATGTAAAAGACACATCTAACACTTTATGTAGGGCATACGTAAATCTGTGTATCTATGTATTTACGTATGTAGGTTAACTTAGCATTTTAAAAGCACCGAATCTCCTTCTGTGGTTGATTGTTCAATAAACCCTTGAACTATATGTTTAACACATCTCTAACCCTGTCCATGGAGGACAGAAGAAAATGTATATATGCTGGTTAGCATTGTAAATGTGTGGCCACGTCTGTGGTAGAAAGTAATAAAAAAAAAATCCTGTGGGTGGTGGTGGACCCCATACCCATCCTGTGGGAGTGTCAGCCAGGTAGGGGCTCCCTGAGTATCAGCCAGGTAGGGGCTCCCTGAGTGTCAGCCAGGTAGGGGCTCCCTGAGTATCAGCCAGGTAGGGGCTCCCTGAGTGTCAGCCAGGTAGGGGCTCCCTGAGTGTCAGCCAGGTAGGGGCTCCCTGAGTGTCAGCCAGGTAGGGGCTCCCTGAGTGTCAGCCAGGTAGGGGCTCCCTGAGTGTCAGCCAGGTAGGGGCTCCCTGAGTGTCAGCCAGGTAGGGGCTCCATGAGTGTCAGCCAGGTAGGGGCTCCATGAGTGTCAGCCAGGTAGGGGCTCCATGAGTGTCAGCCTGGTAGGGGCTCCCTGAGTGTCAGCCAGGTAGGGGCTCCCTGAGTGTCAGCCTGGTAGAAGTTCCCTGAGTGTCAGCCAGGTAGGAGTTCCCTGAGTGTCAGCCTGGTAGGGGCTCCCTGAGTGTCAGCCAGGTAGGGGCTCCCTGAGTGTCAGCCAGGTAGGAGTTCCCTGAGTGTCAGCCTGGTAGGGGCTCCCAGAGTGTCAGCCTGGTAGGGGCTCCCTGAGTGTCAGCCAGGTAGGGGCTCCCTGAGTGTCAGCCAGGTAGGGGCTCCCTGAGTGTCAGCCAGGTAGGGGCTCCCTGAGTGTCAGCCAGGTAGGGGCTCCCTGAGTGTCAGCCAGGTAGGGGCTCCCTGAGTGTCAGCCAGGTAGGGGCTCCCTGAGTGTCAGCCAGGTAGGAGTTCCCCGAGTGTCAGCCTGGTAGGGGCTGCCCGAGTGTCAGCCTGGTAGGGGCTCCCTGAGTGTCAGCCTGGTAGGGGCTCCCTGAGTGTCAGCCAGGTAGGGGCTCCCTGAGTGTCAGCCAGGTAGGGGCTCCCTGAGTGTCAGCCAGGTAGGGGCTCCCTGAGTGTCAGCCAGGTAGGGGCTCCCTGAGTGTCAGCCAGGTAGGGGCTCCCTGAGTGTCAGTCAGGTAGGGGCTCCCTGAGTGTCAGTCAGGTAGGGGCTCCCTGAGTGTCAGCCTGGTAGGGGCTGCCTGAGTGTCAGCCTGGTAGGGGCTGCCTGAGTGTCAGCCTGGTAGGGGCTGCCTGAGTGTCAGCCTGGTAGGGGCTCCCTGAGTGTCAGCCAGGTAGGGGCTCCCTGAGTGTCAGCCAGGTAGGGGCTCCCTGAGTGTCAGCCAGGTAGGGGCTCCCTGAGTGTCAGCCAGGTAGGGGCTCCCTGAGTGTCAGCCAGGTAGGGGCTCCCTGAGTGTCAGCCAGGTAGGGGCTCCCCGAGTGTCAGCCAGGTAGGGGCTCCCCGAGTGTCAGCCAGGTAGGGGCTCCCCGAGTGTCAGCCTGGTAGGGGCTGCCCCGAGTGTCAGCCTGGTAGGGGCTGCCCCGAGTGTCAGCCTGGTAGGGGCTGCCCCGAGTGTCAGCCTGGTAGGGGCTGCCCCGAGTGTCAGCCTGGTAGGGGCTGCCTGAGTCAGCCTGGTAGGGGCTGCCTGAGTGTCAGCCAGGTAGGGGCTGCCTGAGTGTCAGCCAGGTAGGGGCTCCTAGAGTGTCAGCCAGGTAGGGGCTCCCTGAGTGTCAGCCAGGTAGGGGCTCCCTGAGTGTCAGCCTGGTAGGGGCTCCCTGAGTGTCAGCCTGGTAGGGGCTCCCTGAGTGTCAGCCAGGTAGGGGCTCCCTGAGTGTCAGCCAGGTAGGGGCTCCCTGAGTGTCAGCCAGGTAGGGGCTTCTCAGAGACCTTTCGACATACTTCCCAAAATGTTGTGAGTGATAGAGAGAGAAGAATGAGCGAGGTGTCACCAGCGGCAGGACACGCGAGGTTATAGTCTCCTGCAACACTGCTGTGTTGTAACTGACGGAGTGTTACAGGTGTATTGCAAGAGTGTTGCGAGGCGGGACACGGCGTGCGTGTCACCGGCACTGGCAGAGTTGCTGCACTACCAGTAGTGGGGTACTGGGCGCCTCTTGTACAACACTTGATAGGATGTGTAGTGGGTCACTCCAGTACTTCCACAACCCAGCTGCAGGTCAATACAGTTGGTTGTGAGGATGTGTGTGGTGATGACCTGGTTGTGGGTGGAGATGACTGGGTGCAGGCTTGCTCTTTGTGCCCTCCCACCTACTGCAGATGTATTTCTCCGCGGCTCACACATCTGGGGACAGAGTTGGGAGACGCCACTACTAACACCGGCCAGAACATGGTGTTAACAATATACTATGAGAGTTAGAACACCATCAACTTGTTCATGAACAACTCCCCCAACACCGGGACAAACACATTGACATAGATGAGAGTCATCTGTGTCTCCTCGCCCTCACTTAAGGACTGTCACTCCCCAAGACTCAGTACCGAGGCAAGACATAAACATCTTGTCAGGGCGCCTGGTGCTGCACAAACGGCTCCTCTCCACATATACTCTCGCAATAAATAGGCTGATAAACAACTTTGAAGTAATCGACTGATTCAACGGCAGTAGGATTAGACATGAGCGAAGCCCTACTTAATGTCATATCAACTCCCCTGCTTTTATAACTCTCACTGTATTGATAAACATGATACCCACATGAGCCACAGAGACGTTAGAAAGAACTTTTTCAGTGTCAGAGTAGTTCGTAAATGGAATGCATTAGGCAATGATGTGGTGGAGGCTGACTCCATACACAGTTTCAAGTGTAGATATGCCCAGGTTCAAGCCCAATAGGCTCAGGAATCTGTACACCTGTTGATTGACAGTTGAGAGGCGGGACCAAAGAGCCAGAGCTCAACCCCTGCAAGCACAACTAGGTGAATACACATACGGGAGCGCATTCTCTCCCCCCCCATCTTCCTTCCCCAAGACCGCTCCCCCCCCCCCCCCACTCACTCTTCAACACTACGTTAAGTGGTAAGGTTTGAGGAGCATGGCATCCACAGGTTTTGTTCCTCACCCCTACCATGGAGGGTGAGACACCTCACCCCTACCATGGAGGGTGAGACACCTCACCCCTACCATGGAGGGTGAGACACCTCACCCCTACCATGGAGGGTGAGACACCTCACCCCTACCATGGAGGGTGAGACACCTCACCCCTACCATGGAGGGTGAGACACCTCACTCCTACCATGGAGGGTGAGACACCTCACCCCTACCATGGAGGGTGACACACCTCACCCCTACCATGGAGGGTGAGACACCTCACCCCTACCATGGAGGGTGAGACACCTCACCCCTACCATGGAGGGTGAGACACCTCACCCCTACCATGGAGGGTGAGACACCTCACCCCTACCATGGAGGGTGAGACACCTCACTCCTACCATGGAGGGTGAGACACCTCACCCCTACCATGGAGGGTGAGACACCTCACCCCTACCATGGAGGGTGAGACACCTCACTCCTACCATGGAGGGTGAGACACCTCACCCCTACCATGGAGGGTGACACACCTCACCCCTACCATGGAGGGTGAGACACCTCACCCCTACCATGGAGGGTGAGACACCTCACCCCTACCATGGAGGGTGACACACCTCACCCCTACCATGGAGGGTGAGACACCTCACCCCTACCATGGAGGGTGAGACACCTCACCCCTACAATGCATTCCTCAAGTCATTTTCCATACTGTGAAATACAAAAGTAGTTTTATAACTAACAGTATTATTCACTTTAGTCATGTATATTGTTAGTCCTGGGATAGGAATTTTGGTTCAGTTGTCAATTACGTGTTAAGAGTGTGTGGTTGAAACAGTTAGAGAGGTGAGTAACGACAAGCACTGTCACAGATCACTCCACAAGTGGTACTGAACCAGGTGAGAATACCTTCAACTGTCTCATGCCTTTGTACTCACCTAATTGTGCTTGCGGGGGTTGAGCTTTGGCTCTTTGGTCCCGCCTCTCAACTGTCAATCAACTGGTGTACAGATTCCTGAGCCTACTGGGCTCTATCATATCTACATTTGTGTGTGTGTCTCTCTCTCGTTAAACTTATTTCAATTTCAAATTCTAAACTTAAACAGTTGCCTGATCATCGCCAAGGTATTTTCAGTCATGTAGAGGGGCGGGGCTGGATTATTGACCAACTGGCCATTGTTGTTGAGACGGCCTGGGGGACACGGGCCGGGGAGACGGGCGGGGCGCACCCCACGGGTTAATGACCCCATCGGGGCTACTTTTCGTGACCTTCCCCCCCCCCCCCCCCGCCCTGATGCCCGCCGGGCTTCGGGGGTAGGGGGGGGGATGGGGTAGGAGAGCTGTTACGGTACTTACAGGGGCTTCCGAGAGGGGTAATGGTTGTTGGGGGAAGGGGGTAGGAGACGTTTAATACCTGGAAATGGGTGTGACACCTAACACCGCACCATTTATTTCACCGCTTGTTTTACTGACTTGCCAATCCGCTCTTTGATTGGTTGAGACGAGCCTAAATCGTTCTGAGATTGGCCTATGTAGCACCCAAGACCCCCCCCCCCCCACTAGAGTTCACACCCAGGGAAGCCTTCTCCAAGAGGTCAGCCCAGATGACCTCTGGATCATCTTGTATGCTGATTAAAAATTCCTGGGTTAGTCTTAGTCAGCTAGTTTCAAGTATGTAATATTTCATGATACTCTTGTCAAACATTGTAATGGAATTAGACCCCAGATTCTTAGGTGTAAACATCCATGGATCTCCCCCTTTTAGCCAGGTCAGAGGTCAGTCACACACGTAATTAATAACTCCTCTCTTGAAGAGTGTATGGTGAATGTCACACAAACTTATTGGAAAAATTCTTGAGTGTTTGTGCACGTGTGGGCCGACCTCTTGCATCTTCGGTGTAGGTAGCAACAGCAAATCTCCCCCCCCCCTTTTGTGTGTATATATGATCCTGTAGGAGAGGTAGCGAGGGAGAGAGTGCCGGACACCAGGGTCCAGAGTGGGTCTGTGAAGAACTTCACACAGCCAGGGAGAGACAGAGTGAATCCACCGGATGGAGAGACAGAGGTCTTAAGGTAATGTGTGTGATCTTTGATACGTTTCCATGTCTAAATTACTTAAACAATTGTCAGTATAGAGTAGGACTTACCTTTGGTGAATTTCATATTTTGTTCTCAATAAACTCATGTTAAACGGTCCGTCTGTGTCAATTGTTGGATCTTCTTAGCCTCTGGGTATAGTTTGCTAAGAACCGTCCCATAATTAATGACAGTTAAAGAAAAAAAAAGGACTCAAAGTCAAGCAATGTTTCTTGCTTCGTTGCTTGATATAGTTAATGGACAAGGCAGATGGTGGCAGCGTAGTTAATCCTGTGTAGCATTTCCTTGGAAGTGTACCTTTGGTTCCTGTGTAACCATCATATGGTTACACCGGAGCACTATCACAGAACTCATTATATGTCAGCTCATATTACATTAAATATAATTACAGTGTTCAATAACAAAGTGTTACCAAGTGCAACCGGTAGGAAGTGTTATTCAGTATATATATTAGTATTCCTCAGGCTACTCTCTACTCCCACTTACTCTATCCTCCTGCTCCTTCCTACCCCTCCTCACTATCCCCTTTCTCCTCCTCTACCTCTCCTACCTCCACGCTTCCCGTGCGCCCCTCGTTTTCTGTCCCCCGTCCCCTTCCCCGTTTTCTAATCATTCCCACCCAACCACCCATCCTCATCCCTTTGCCTTTATTCCTTCCTCTCTTCCTCTACTGAACTTCTCACCATCAAATATAGTCTAGGATACAATAATATTTTAATGTATTTAGTTAGTGGTGTTACAAATGAGAAATAGAGGTGTTACACCTAAATCGTTCTGAGATTGGTCGAGACGAGCCTTACACATTTTGTGATTCGTTGCCACGGGCCTAACGCGTTCTGTTAATTTAAACTATTCTAGCTGATTGTGATTGGCCTATTCAGTGATTGGCCTGGGATTATTTAGTTGTTTACATGTGATAAAGAGGCATAATAATCTGGCTGTTTATATATATATATATATATATATATATATATATATATATATATATATATATATATATATATATATATATATATATATATATATATATATATATTAGTATATTTTGGTAGCAGTCTTTCCTGTAGACATATATTATTAAATATGACCGAAAAAGTAAGATTAATAATTCTAACACGAATTTTCTCAATCTTTCGTACATTACGCTTCACTGTTGGAGGTAAATCAAAAATCACTTCTCCAAAATTCATTTTTATTTCTAGTCTGACGCGACACGGGCGCGTTTCGTAAAACTTATTACATTTTCAAAGACTTCACAAATACACAACTGATTAGAACTTGCGTTTCCCTGATTTTATATCTACATTTGAGTGAGGTGGGAAGGGTGATGTGGCATTACATTTGAGTGAGGTGGGAAGGGTGATGTGGCATTAACACAAGACAGAACACTAGGGGATATTAATAGGGTATTAAAAGTATCAACACAAGACAGAACAGAAACAATGGGTATTGAATAGAAGTGTTTGTAGAAAGCCTATTGGTCCATATTTCTTGATGCTTCTATATTGGAGCGGAGTCTTGAGGTGGGTAGAATATAGTTGTGCAATAATTGGCTGTTGATTGCTGGTGTTGACTTCTTGATGTGTAGTGCCTCGCAAACGTCAAGCCGCCTGCTATCGCTGTATCTATCGATGATTTCTGTGTTGTTTACTAGGATTTCTCTGGCGATGGTTTGGTTATGGGAAGAGATTATATGTTCCTTAATGGAGCCCTGTTGTTTATGCATCGTTAAACGCCTAGAAAGAGATGTTGTTGTCTTGCCTATATACTGGGTTTTTTGGAGCTTACAGTCCCCAAGTGGGCATTTGAAGGCATAGACGACGTTAGTCTCTTTTAAAGCGTTCTGTTTTGTGTCTGGAGAGTTTCTCATGAGTAGGCTGGCCGTTTTTCTGGTTTTATAGTAAATCGTCAGTTGTATCCTCTGATTTTTGTCTGTAGGGATAACGTTTCTATTAACAATATCTTTCAGGACCCTTTCCTCTGTTTTATGAGCTGTGGAAAAGAAGTTCCTGTAAAATAGTCTAATAGGGGGTATAGGTGTTGTGTTAGTTGTCTCTTCGGAGGTTGCATGGCTTTTCACTTTCCTTCTTATGATGTCTTCGATGAAACCATTGGAGAAGCCGTTATTGACTAGGACCTGCCTTACCCTACAGAGTTCTTCGTCGACTTGCTTCCATTCTGAGCTGTGGCTGAGAGCACGGTCGACGTATGCGTTAACAACACTCCTCTTGTACCTGTCAGGGCAGTCGCTGTTGGCATTTAGGCACATTCCTATGTTTGTTTCCTTTGTGTAGACTGCAGTGTGGAAACCTCCGCCCTTTTCCATGACTGTTACATCTAGAAAAGGCAGCTTCCCATCCTTTTCCGTCTCGTAAGTGAAACGCAGCACGGAACTCTGCTCAAATGCCTCCTTCAGCTCCTGCAGATGTCTGACATCAGGTACCTGTGTAAAAATGTCAACATACCTGCAGTATATGGCCGGTTTCAAGTTCATGTCGACTAAGACTTTTTGCTCGATGGTACCCATGTAGAAGTTTGCAAACAGGACACCTAGGGGAGAACCCATGGCGACCCCATCTACTTGCTTATACATGTGCCCATCCGGGCTCAAGAAGGGTGCCTCTTTAGTACAAGCTTGGAGTAGTTTCCTCAGAATACTTTCTGGCATGTCAAGAGGAGTACAGGCTGGATCACGATACACTCTGTCGGCTATCATTCCGATTGTCTCGTCCACAGGTACGTTGGTAAACAGCGATTCTACGTCCAACGAGGCTCTTATCCAAGTGGCCCGTGCGCCCCGCAGTAAGTCCACAAATTCCTTTGGAGACTTCAGGCTGAAGGCGCAAGGAACATAAGGAGTCAGCAGGCCGTTGAGTCGCTTCGCCAGTCTGTACGTGGGTGTGGGTATCTGGCTAATGATTGGCCGAAGTGGGTTTCCAGGCTTGTGCGTCTTGACATTTCCATATGCATATCCAGGTTTATATTCCCCAATGATCTTTGGCAGGTGGAGTCCGGATTTCTTGGCGTTCACAGTTTCGATCAGTTTGTTGACCTTTGCTTTTAATTCGGCTGTAGTGTCCTTCGTTACCCTTTGGAACTTAGTTTGGTCAGAGAGTATGATGTTCATTTTCGCCAGATATTCGTCTTTTTTAAGAATGACATATATTGGCGACTTGTCACCTCTCCTGACAACTATCTCCTTGTTCTCACGAAGGCTTTTAGCTGCCGCTTTAAGCTCGGGGGACAGTATGGTGCTTCTGTAGTTGCCTCGATTCTTTCCTCCTTCTGCAATAAGTTCTGCTTGTAAGGTATCTTTGGTAGTGACCTTCTTTTGTGTCTCGAGGTCGAATATGTCGTCCAACAGAATTTCCAACTCTACTTTCCGGGCCATTTCACTCGGTCTGGACATAACATGACAGTTTATGCCCAGATTTAGGAGAGTGACTTGGTCCTCAGTGAGGTTAATTCCTGCAAGGTTCAGGAAGCCATCTCTTGGTCGTGGAATTGCCATAGGTCCTCCATATAATGTTGTTAGTTTCTTGATAATCCTTGTTTCAGTGCTTTGTTTCACCTCAGCACTGAAACAAGGATTATCAAGAAACTAGCAACATTATATGGAGGACCTATGGCAATTCCACGACCAAGAGATGGCTTCCTGAACCTTGCAGGAATTAACCTCACTGAGGACCAAGTCACTCTCCTAAATCTGGGCATAAACTGTCATGTTATGTCCAGACCGAGTGAAATGGCCCGGAAAGTAGAGTTGGAAATTCTGTTGGACGACATATTCGACCTCGAGACACAAAAGAAGGTCACTACCAAAGATACCTTACAAGCAGAACTTATTGCAGAAGGAGGAAAGAATCGAGGCAACTACAGAAGCACCATACTGTCCCCCGAGCTTAAAGCGGCAGCTAAAAGCCTTCGTGAGAACAAGGAGATAGTTGTCAGGAGAGGTGACAAGTCGCCAATATATGTCATTCTTAAAAAAGACGAATATCTGGCGAAAATGAACATCATACTCTCTGACCAAACTAAGTTCCAAAGGGTAACGAAGGACACTACAGCCGAATTAAAAGCAAAGGTCAACAAACTGATCGAAACTGTGAACGCCAAGAAATCCGGACTCCACCTGCCAAAGATCATTGGGGAATATAAACCTGGATATGCGTATGGAAATGTCAAGACGCACAAGCCTGGAAACCCACTTCGGCCAATCATTAGCCAGATACCCACACCCACGTACAGACTGGCGAAGCGACTCAACGGCCTGCTGACTCCTTATGTTCCTTGCGCCTTCAGCCTGAAGTCTCCAAAGGAATTTGTGGACTTACTGCGGGGCGCACGGGCCACAGGGATAAGAGCCTCGTTGGACGTAGAATCGCTGTTTATCAACGTACCTGTGGACGAGACAATCGGAATGATAGCCGACAGAGTGTATCGTGATCCAGCCTGTACTCCTCTTGACATGCCAGAAAGTATTCTGAGGAAACTACTCCAAGCTTGTACTAAAGAGGCACCCTTCTTGAGCCCGGATGGGCACATGTATAAGCAAGTAGATGGGGTCGCCATGGGTTCTCCCCTAGGTGTCCTGTTTGCAAACTTCTACATGGGTACCATCGAGCAAAAAGTCTTAGTCGACATGAACTTGAAACCGGCCATATACTGCAGGTATGTTGACATTTTTACACAGGTACCTGATGTCAGACATCTGCAGGAGCTGAAGGAGGCATTTGAGCAGAGTTCCGTGCTGCGTTTCACTTACGAGACGGAAAAGGATGGGAAGCTGCCTTTTCTAGATGTAACAGTCATGGAAAAGGGCGGAGGTTTCCACACTGCAGTCTACACAAAGGAAACAAACATAGGAATGTGCCTAAATGCCAACAGCGACTGCCCTGACAGGTACAAGAGGAGTGTTGTTAACGCATACGTCGACCGTGCTCTCAGCCACAGCTCAGAATGGAAGCAAGTCGACGAAGAACTCTGTAGGGTAAGGCAGGTCCTAGTCAATAACGGCTTCTCCAATGGTTTCATCGAAGACATCATAAGAAGGAAAGTGAAAAGCCATGCAACCTCCGAAGAGACAACTAACACAACACCTATACCCCCTATTAGACTATTTTACAGGAACTTCTTTTCCACAGCTCATAAAACAGAGGAAAGGGTCCTGAAAGATATTGTTAATAGAAACGTTATCCCTACAGACAAAAATCAGAGGATACAACTGACGATTTACTATAAAACCAGAAAAACGGCCAGCCTACTCATGAGAAACTCTCCAGACACAAAACAGAACGCTTTAAAAGAGACTAACGTCGTCTATGCCTTCAAATGCCCACTTGGGGACTGTAAGCTCCAAAAAACCCAGTATATAGGCAAGACAACAACATCTCTTTCTAGGCGTTTAACGATGCATAAACAACAGGGCTCCATTAAGGAACATATAGTCTCTTCCCATAACCAAACCATCGCCAGAGAAATCCTAGTAAACAACACAGAAATCATCGATAGATACAGCGATAGCAGGCGGCTTGACGTTTGCGAGGCACTACACATCAAGAAGTCAACACCAGCAATCAACAGCCAATTATTGCACAACTATATTCTACCCACCTCAAGACTCCGCTCCAATATAGAAGCATCAAGAAATATGGACCAATAGGCTTTCTACAAACACTTCTATTCAATACCCATTGTTTCTGTTCTGTCTTGTGTTGATACTTTTAATACCCTATTAATATCCCCTAGTGTTCTGTCTTGTGTTAATGCCACATCACCCTTCCCACCTCACTCAAATGTAATGCCACATCACCCTTCCCACCTCACTCAAATGTAGATATAAAATCAGGGAAACGCAAGTTCTAATCAGTTGTGTATTTGTGAAGTCTTTGAAAATGTAATAAGTTTTACGAAACGCGCCCGTGTCGCGTCAGACTAGAAATAAAAATGAATTTTGGAGAAGTGATTTTTGATTTACCTCCAACAGTGAAGCGTAATGTACGAAAGATTGAGAAAATTCGTGTTAGAATTATTAATCTTACTTTTTCGGTCATATTTAATAATATATATATATAATATATATATATATATATATATATATATATATATTATTATAAGCAAAAGTTGTTATTCCGCGATGCCGAGCAGTGATCTTGGCTCATTAATGATCCATCAGAGGCTGGTGACATGCTCTTTGTGGTGAGGAGAGGTGTGAGGAGCGTCCCCCCCCCTCACACACCTGAGACAGTTATTAACCTGGCCCCTGGCACTCCTGGCACTGGTGAAGGAGACGAGGATGGGTTGTGTGGGAGGACACTTGTGTGTAGTGTGCCTGGACGGCCCTGCAAATGCTTGTGTAAATCATGTGTGGCAGCCTCAACCACTACACGCAGTACACTCGGGTTACTGAGAAACTGTGGGTCCAGAAATATACATTAACCTCGCACACATATCCTGATATATCAGCCCAAAAGTATACGCTTCTCATACTAATGAAGAAGTTTGTAAAACAAACAGAAGCGCCACACCTTCCTTAAACACGACCTTCACACTACTACAGGTGTGCCTCAAGGCTCCTCCCTAAACCCACTACCAATGAATGGCTTTGTAAATGAGCTGCGTCGACCAGTCCACACCCGCCATTATTACCCAGTTCGTTATCCGTGAAATAACAGTACAGCTAGGAGTGAGAACCATCGCTCTACTACTGCAAGAAAATCAAATGGGAACACTAACTGAGAATCAAAACCAACTGGGAGAGAATTGTGGTGGGCAGTGATGGCTGCGTCTCCTACATGAGTGAGAGTGAAGGTAGAGCACGGGACACAGGAGGCAGCAGTCGGCCACAACCCCAACACCACCACCTTACCCTCACCAACTCTCCCCTCACTACTAAATTCCATCAATGTTACGACACTAAACCAACTGTTTCTAATGCTTGCTGGGAGGGTGTTGAACACCTGTGGACCTCTAATGTTCAGACAGTGTTCACCGATTATGGCACCCCTGCTCTTTATTGGTTTTATTCTGCATTTCCTTCCGTACATTTCGCTTCAGTATGTTGTTATTCTACTGTGTAAATTTGGGACCTGGCCCTCCAGTATCGTCCATGTATATATTATTTGATACCTTTCTCGTCTCATTTCTAGAGTATATTTTAAGAGCTTTGAGACGGTTCCAATAATTTAGATGTTTTATCGCGTCTATGCGCGCCGTACATGTTCTCTGTATTACCTCTAATTCAGAGATCTCTCCCACTCTGGAAGATGAAGTGAGTACCGAGCAATACTCAAAACGAGACAGCACCTGTGATGTAAATAGTATTACCATTGCTGTGGGATCCCTGGAATTGAACATCCTATCATTTTCCTGACCGCCGCCGTTATATTTGTTCGGTTATGTTTACTAAATGTCAGGTCGTCAGACATTATAATTCCCAGATCTTTTACATGTTGCTTTCCGTATATGAGTAGGACTGACTGGGACCTGTACCCTGTGTTTCGTTAAACTTGCCAGTTTCCGCCATATCTCACTACATGGAATTTATCACTGTTAAACATCGTGTTATTTTCCGATGCCCAATCGAAGACTTTATTAATATCAAATTGTAGTTTTCCAGTGCCTTCTAGAGAGGTAATTTTCAAGTTGGTTGATGTATCCTCTACAGTTGATGACACGGAAGGTGGTGGAGTGATGAAGGCGGAGTTGAGGAGGAGTGAGCGAACTATCAGGGGAAAGCACCAAGCCATTATGACTGTAGCACTGGGAAGGAAGGGATCAGGATAAGGATTTGGGATGGAACGGAGGGAAGGAATGAGAGACTGAGAGTGAGGTGTGTGTGGGAGTGGGTGAGGAGGAGGAGGGAGAGGGGGAGACACTGAGAGAGGGGAGTGTGGGGGGGGGGGTGTAGGCCACTGGCCACCAGTCTACTCACCCCGTGCTCCTCCCATTTCTCCCAGTCCTTCCTCCACACCCCTGCTCCTGTTCTCCTCTCCCCTCTCTCACACTCCTGCCCCCACCCACCCACTGCCACAGCCTCTGTTCTTATTTCCGATCTCCTAATATCTGCTCTCCCCCCCCCCCCCTCTCTCTCCCCTCCATTGTTACCCTCCTCCCTCCCTGTTTGCCCCTTCTCACCCCGTCCCATGTACTGGTCTGCCCCTTCCTGCTAAACACTGGCCTGTTGACTGGCCCATTACACCTGTCACTGACAGGAAGGGTTATGGTCCAGTGGGAACACCTGTCTTAGGTATTGTAAGACTATGGCAACAAGGGGACAATTTGGTCACTCATGAGTGGTTGACCTTGCAAGAGTGACAGGTCACCAGGTCAACACCCATCTTCCATACAGGCTCATGACAGCTCAACCCAAGATGTCACCCACAGTTTGGAGTGGTAGTTCATTTTTGAAGATGGTTGTCGAAGGTAAATAGTAATGTGTGGTTGAGTTGATGGGTTAGCGAGAGACCCAGTAACTGAGGAGAGCTACAGTGACGCTTCCAGTATGACCCAACACTGAGGAGGGGGGGGGGGGTTGGTCGCCCTCTGAGCCAGTGCTGGAGACCAGGAGCTACAGTTAGAGAGATGCGCAACCTGAAGCCTTGAGGCTAATCACTCCGGTGATCTCACGGAACCACCTGATCTACCCTCTCCCCCCCCCCTTCCTCTTACTCCTTCATTCCTCTTGCTCTCTACCTCCTTATCTCTTGCTCTCTACCTCCTTATCTCTTGCTTTCCCCCCCCCCCTCTTCTGCCCCATCACCCTTCCCCCCCTCCCCCCCCTGGTCAGGTGTACACATAACGGCACATGTGGGCCACATAACCAGCAGCAGCAGCAGCCAGTCACCCGCTTGAAGTCCGGTAAACTGTTCCTTGGCTCCTGCTGCTGCCTCATTTCCTCGCCCCATATTAACACTGCCTCCTCCACAAGTACACTACGTACCGTTAAATTCCTCCAGCTACCGTTAAATTCTTCGAAATACCGCTAAATTCCACAAGTATTAGTAATTGTTTCAAATTTCCTTTAAAATTCGTCCAATTCTCTGGGTTTTTTTAGCCAGTTGGTGGGAGGCCGGCGGAGGCCGGCGGAGGCCGGCGGAGGCCGGCGGAGGCCAGGAGGGATATTACTAGTCACTTCCCTACACGAGAGCACCGCCAGCCCGGGCTGTGTGGACCTCAACACCACACGACGTCCACTTTACTGGCCAGAAAATGCCTTTCAGAAGTGATAAATTCCTGAAGACACGGGTAAATGTTGTAGCAAACTGTAGCAGGTGTGGGTAAACTCCCGCAGGTGTGGGGTAAACTCCCGCAGGTGTGGGGTAAACTCCCGTAGGTGTGGGTAACCTCCGGCAGGTGTGGGTAGTGTTGGTTGAAGACATTGAGCAAGCAATATGTGTAAAACAAATCCCTAACTTGTGATGGTTGATGAAGAGTGTGTGTGTGTGTGTATATAGTGTAGGTGGGTTGTGGAGGTGCCCACTAGCCCACCTTCCCCAGGTTGCAACCCACAACAGTCACCTAACTCCTGGATACCTATTTTTAATGCTGGGTGAAGAGAGGCATGAGGTAAACGTGCCCAACCGTCTGTTTCGTGCCAGGGGATGGAGGCGGGGCCCCTCGGGTCTGTGTCGCCCACCTGAACATTGCGCCACCAGTGGGTTAAGCACCGTTAGTCTCGCCAGTAACTGGGTGGGTGACCGCGCTGGCTGCCTCATCTTGACATCTTGACTACCGCAGGTGGATAAGCCTAACAGACGTGGCGTCCCCGGGGGGGGGGGGGGCTGAACCCGTCCTGCTAATACAGTTTCACTTCTTGACGTACACTTTCCCTACGGCCAAAAATCGTCGTAGCAAGTTAGCGGCTGGCAAGAGTGATGTACGGTCCCGTTTTCTGTCTAAGAGTCCTGTGGAAGGTTAGGATAAGGTCACTTTAGTAGGACAGTTTCTTGACGTTGGGAAAGTTTAGGAGGGCGGGGTGGCCACTTGTACTGTGGCAGACTCTGCTATATTCACTACCTGGCTTCTGTTACATTATATCCGCTCATTATATCCCACCCGACCACTTGGGATGGACGGTAGAGCGTCATGCAGGTCGGCGCTCAATTCCCCGACCGTCAAAGTGGTTGGGTACCATTCCATCCCTCATCCTTATCCTGACCCCTTCCAAGTGCTATATAGTCATAGTGGCTTGGCGCTTTCCCCTGACAATTCCCTTCCCTCACCAATTTGCTAGTCACTGGTTGCCCATAACTGGCAGACTCTGTACACAGTGGCAGGTATACTGTTATCTGTACGGCACACAGTGGCAGGTATACTGTTATCTGTACGGCACACAGTGGCAGGTATACTGTTATCTGTACGGCACACAGTGGCAGGTATACTGTTATCTGTACGGCACACAGTGGCAGGTATACTGTTATCTGTACGGCACACAGTGGCAGGTTACTGTTATCTGTACGGCACACAGTGGCAGGTATACTGTTATCTGTACGGCACACAGTGGCAGGTTACTGTTATCTGTACGGCACACAGTGGCAGGTATACTGTTATCTGTACGGCACACAGTGGCAGGTATACTGTTATCTGTACGGCACACAGTGGCAGGTATACTGTTATCTGTACGGCACACAGTGGCAGGTATACTGTTATCTGTACGGCACACAGTGGCAGGTTACTGTTATCTGTACGGCACACAGTGGCAGGTATACTGTTATCTGTACGGCACACAGTGGCAGGTTACTGTTATCTGTACGGCACACAGTGGCAGGTATACTGTTATCTGTACGGCACACAGTGGCAGGTATACTGTTATCTGTACGGCACACAGTGGCAGGTATACTGTTATCTGTACGGCACACAGTTGGTAATAATGGTGCATATTGATCACTCAGCCTGTTCTCGCCAGCGTTCTCAACCTCAAGAAACTGTCGTACCAAAGTGCCCTAACCTAACCTACCAGGAGGACCCATAACAGAAAACGGGACATAATGTCAACTTCGCGAGCCGCTAATATTTTCTAGTACGACTATTTTTGGCCTTAGGTGGAGTATACGTCAAACTGCTATGGTATATTAGGAGGACGGGTTGTGTATACCCATATACCTCTTCTCTCTGTGTATACTCATAGTTTCCTTTTAATATACTTATACAGTTGACTGTTGTGGGTGGCTTAGTGCACCCCGGCCGCCAGATGACAGTACCTGCTCCTACTCTACACAATGCTCTCTTCCGTCTCCCAAAAGTCCACTTTTTGTAGTATTCACTTTATACACAATCTGAGAAACAAGACAACATCCAAACCTATTTTTTCCTAGGCCTATTTTATCTTAAATTAGGCCTAAAATCGCGTATCTTACGCCTAGGATTGCTTAATTAGCCTCAAGACAGGTTTATGGCTAGGTCGTTTTTGTTGTTGCTGTTGTGTCTAGTGTTCAGTTGTTCAAACGGAAGTTGTGGGGTAAAAAATGGTCTTTATTTTATGGAGTCCATCAATTGTTGAGAGTGGATTGTCAGTAGGCCTCCACGATTGTCAGTAGGCCTCCACGATTGTCAGTAGGCCTCCACGATTGTCAGTAGGCCTCCACGATTGTCAGTAGGCCTCCACGATTGTCAGTAGGCCTCCACGATTGTCAGTAGGCCTCCACGACTGTCAGTAGGCCTCCACGATTGTCAGTAGGCCTCCACGATTGTCAGTAGGCCTCCACGATTGTCAGTAGGCCTCCACGACTGTCAGTAGGCCTCCACGATTGTCAGTAGGCCTCCACGATTGTCAGTAGGCCTCCACGACTGTCAGTAGGCCTCCACGACTGTCAGTAGGCCTCCACGATTGTCAGTAGGCCTCCACGATTGTCAGTAGGCCTCCACGATTGTCAGTAGGCCTCCACGACTGTCAGTAGGCCTCCACGACTGTCAGTAGGCCTTCAGGTCATCATCAAACCAACTCATCATTATACAACAAACGTCATTATTAATTTATTCAAGACAAAATGTATAATAATAGGATATCATTGATCATTATAATTACACATTAAGATATAATGCTTTCGTACTATGAATGTATAATGATATGAACAATGAACTGACAATAAGGTCATGTATGAGTGAGAAGATCACGGGCCACATGTGCCGCCACACCTGGCCACCACACGTGGCCACCACACCTGGCCACCACGTGTCCTCAGGTGTGTGTGTGTGGCAACCCTGTCATACACTGCGTATATCTATGGATTAAATGAGCAAATCCACAAGGGCCGTGACGAGGATTCGAACCTGAGCGGCCAGGGGGTCAGGTACCGCATTGACATGGAGCCGAGTGCGTGGGGGCATGATATCAATTTCTCTTTCACAATCTGCACAGTTGGTGTTGATATCAGTTATAATTTCAAGGGTTTGGGGGGGTCCAGACCGGGACTGTAGCGGGGGTCTTGTGACAGGTCCTTCAGGTGTGTGGCGGGGGGAGGGGGGGGGGGGGCGTT
The DNA here is from genome assembly GCF_040958095.1 of Procambarus clarkii. Lineage (NCBI taxonomy): Eukaryota > Metazoa > Arthropoda > Malacostraca > Decapoda > Cambaridae > Procambarus > Procambarus clarkii. The sequence goes on from NC_091192.1 coordinate 10,321,694, forward strand.
AAGTGGCCAGCAAGGGCCGGCCCGCAACTCTGGACAGTCACCAAGACAGTTTGGTGGAACAGTTAGCCGCTTATCCTCCGCCCCCCCCCTTCCGCTCCTCTCCTCCCCCCCCCCCCCCCCCTGCCTCCCAATTGTATTACCTGTTGTTGAGTTCGAGAGTTTTACTCCGGCATTCTGGCCTGGGGCCAGTCTTCCCTGATGATTATGTGGTCTATGAGGCTGTTTGTGTTAGCACCCCGCATGGCCCACATAGCCATCACAGCCAGGCTGGTCCAGTAACTCTAACAGAGACTTGTCTATTTCTCTGTTGACACTTGCAGTGTTGTTTGAGAGATATTTGTTACCGTAGTCAGGAGGAGGCTGAGAGCAGCGACAACACTGCAGGAGGCTGAGAGCAGCGACAACACTGCAGGAGACTGAGAGCAGCGACAACACTGCAGGAGGCTGAGAGCAGCGACAACACTGCAGGAGGCTGAGAGCAGCGACAACACTGCAGGAGGCTGAGAGCAGCGACAACACTGCAGGAGACTGAGAGCAGCGACAACACTGCAGGAGGCTGAGAGCAGCGACAACACTGCAGGAGACTGAGAGCAGCGACAACACTGCAGGAGACTGAGAGCAGCGACAACACTGCATGAGGCTGAGAGCAGCGACAACACTGCAGGAGACTGAGAGCAGCGACAACACTGCAGGAGACTGAGAGCAGCGACAACACTGCAGGAGACTGAGAGCAGCGACAACACTGCAGGAGACTGAGAGCAGCGACAACACTGCAGGAGACTGAGAGCAGCGACAACACTGCAGGAGACTGAGAGCAGCGACAACACTGCAGGAGGCTGAGAGCAGCGACAACACTGCAGGAGGCTGAGAGCAGCGACAACACTGCAGGAGACTGAGAGCAGCGACAACACTGCAGGAGGCTGAGAGCAGCGACAACACTGCAGGAGACTGAGAGCAGCGACAACACTGCAGGAGGCTGAGAGCAGCGACAACACTGCAGGAGGCTGAGAGCAGCGACAACACTGCAGGAGACTGAGAGCAGCGACAACACTGCAGGAGGCTGAGAGCAGCGACAACACTGCAGGAGGCTGAGAGCAGCGACAACACTGCAGGAGGCTGAGAGCAGCGACAACACTGCAGGAGGCTGAGAGCAGCGACAACACTGCAGGAGGCTGAGAGCAGCGACAACACTGCAGGAGGCTGAGAGCAGCGACAACACTGCAGGAGGCTGAGAGCAGCGACAACACTGCAGGAGGCTGAGAGCAGCGACAACACTGCAGGAGGCTGAGAGCAGCGACAACACTGCAGGAGAAGGTGACCAACTAATGGGAAGGGCTGAAGCACACACCACTATCCCCACACAGAAAGAATAACAGACAGACAGATTGGAGAAACAGAAGAGACACTGAAGCAATCATATCAGAGTGAAGAAATACAATTAGGACAAAAACAGATACAAGAGATAAAGAACAATCTAAAATATTTCTTCCATTATGCAAAATGGAAATAAAAAAAACCGTCTCTATCGGACCTATAGTTAGATTTGAAGGTTCATAGACAGAGGATGCAAAGAAATTAATGAAATCCTAAAAAAAACAGTATGAGGACATGTTTAATACCCCAATAAATAGAATGAAATTGGAGATCCAGATATCTTAGTTATGCATGATATCCAAACCCCTGAACATGTAACTGATATCAACATGAACTCTGCAGATTTTGAAAGAGAAATTTACAATATGTCCCTGCACTCAGCCCCGGTTCCAGACAAATTGAATTCAATATTTATAGAGAAATACAAAGTGCCAGTAGCGTAGGCACTCGGTGTAGTGTGGAGAAAAAGCTTGGAGCAGAAACGCTTAAATCAGCAAATATAGCCGGTCCTACACAAGGGAGGGAGCAGAACACCGGTGAAGAACAATTACACCAGTTGCACTAACGTTCAACATTATAAAAGTATTTGAGAGAGTGATCAGGAGTCAGGTCACCAGTTTCATGGAGACCAATGACCTTCACAACCCAGGCCAACATGGATTTCGAGCGGGAATATCGTGCCTCTCACAGCTACTTGAGCACTACGACAAAGTCACTGAGGCATTAGAAGAAAATATAATACAGACGGTATATATATGGACTTGACAAATGCATTTGATAAATGTGACCATGGAGTGACAGCACACAAAATGAGGTCAATGGGAATAACAAATAAAGTAGGATGACGCATATTAAATTTTCCGTCAAACTGAATGAAAAAAGTAACAAGTCAGTCAAATCAAATAGTCAAAGTCATGAGTACTGCTTCCCCAGTTACTCCGGCCTGCCTCTCAAGGTCCCAGTTGGTGTAGTAATGTGTTGAGGTTCTGTAGTCAAGACACTTGGGCCGCTCAGAAGTACACACTCGGGCCAGACTTCTGTGTCCTGCCCTATTGTCGTGACGTTATCATGGAGCTCCAGCAGGTTCCTCAGGCACGATTTCCCGCCCCTAAACCCAAGGTAATGTTTGTTTACATACCTAATTCTCTCTCTAGATGTGTAATTAATTAGTGGTATCGTGATTGCCAGACCTTTGTAGAGGATGTTCCTAAGGTGACAGTGATGTGTAGATAAGTGGCTCTTGTCTCTCCTGTCTTGTAAATGTGTGCTGTATTTGCCTTCTTCCAGCAGGTGGGTAATGTGTGTGTTGTAGGTTAACGATCAGTGGTAGACGGGTGGTGAGGAAGTGTGCCGCTCTTTGTTAACACCAATGGTTCAACCCGTTCTCCCACTTTCTTACAGTCAATATTGACTTATTAAATACGTGCATATGTGACATACTAATTTATTGTGAATATTTTAGTTTAACTTGAAAAGCTTCATAGAAAACACCGACCTTACCTAACCTTCTTAATATGTTAAGATAAGCATCTTATTGCTTCGTAATTACAATTATTACTTAACCTATACCTATAATAGGTATAGGTTAAGTATAAACAATTATTACTTAACCTATACCTATAATAGGTTAAGTAATAATTGTAATTACGAAGCAATAAGATGCTTATCTTAACGTACTAAGAAGGTTAGGTAAGGTCGGTGTTTTCTATGAAGCTTTTCAAGGTAAACTAAAATATTCACAATAAATTAGTATGTGACATATGCACGTATTTAATAAGTCAATATTGACTATACGAAAGTGGGAGAACGGGTTGAATGGTTACGTCTTGCCGGGTCCAAGAGCTTTACCTTGCTCTACTGGTTATAGCTGTTTCCTCGCCTCTCCCGCTACCTCAATATTTATCTCACTCATCTTGGGTTAAATCTTTTCTTGCTTTGTTTCTTTCCGACATTTCTTGTATTTATGTATTAATTCTTGGCCATGTTGCACCTGTTCCAGTGTTCTTGTGTTCTCTCATCTCTGTTGTTGTTCTTCCACCCCCCTCCTGCTCTCCGTGTTTGCTGCTCGGAGCTGGCTGTTGAACCAACAGTCATTATATTCTCTCGTACATTTTTCTCATATTGTTGCTGCGAGAAAAATTGTGCCTCTCCATCTTTGTGTGTGTGTGTGTGTGTGTGTGTGTGTGTGTGTGTGTGTGTGTGTGTGCGCGCGTGCGTGTGCGTGTGCGTGTGCGTGCGTGCGTGCGTGCGTGCGTGCGTGCGTGGGACAAGAACCTTGCATTATGGCATTCTCTCCATCAAGGACATGTACAAAATATTGCTTTCCTAAACTTAGGTTTATGTGTAGGTGGAGGAGGGAAGACGGGAGCGCTCCTGAGGCGGTGTGGAGAGGTGGGCGACAGTGTGGTCAGGCCGGGGGGGGGGGGGAGGATTGTCAGCCAAATATGGTAAACAGAAACATTGGTTGTAGAAAAAATAAAGCGAGAACCGCTCCTTCGACCTCAGAGGTCAGGCACCATACAGGAATTCTGGCTTCTGTGAGTTTTTTCTTTGTCTCAGCACAGTGGTGGTGGAGGGACGCATGTTTTGTTTGGGAAAAGTGTGTGTGTACTCATCTAGTTGTACTTACCTAGTTGTGAATTGCGGGGGTTGAGCTCTGGCTCTTTGGTCCTGCCTCTCAACTGTCAATCAACTGGTGTACAGATTCCTGAGCCTACTGGGCTCTATCATATCTACATTTGAAACTGTGTATAGAGTCAGCCTCCACCACATCACTTCCTAGTGCATTCCATCTGTTAACTACTGACGCTGAAAAAGTTCTTTCTAACGTCCCTGTGGCTCATTTGGGTACTCAGTCTGCACCTGTGCCCCCTTGTTCGCGTACCACCCGTGTTAAACAGTTTATCTTTATCTACCCTGTCAATTCTTCTGAGAATTTCGTAGGTAGTGATCACGTCTCCCCCTTACTCTTCTGACTTCCAGTGTCGTGAGTTGCATTTCCCGCAGCCTGTCCTCGTAACTCATGCCTGTTAGCTCTGGGACTAGTCTAGTGGCATATCTCTGAACTTTTTCAAGCTTTGTCTTGTGCTTGACAAGGTACGGGCTCCATGCTGGGGCCGCATATTCCAGGATTGGTCTTACATATGTGGTGTACAAGATTCTGAAAGATTCCTTACACAGGTTCCTGAAGACAGTTCTGATGTTAGCCAGCCACGCATATGCCGCAGATGTTATTCTTTTGATGTGGGCTTCAGGAGACAGGTTTGGTGTGATATCAACTCCTAGATCTTTCTCTTTGTCCGTTTCATGAAGCATTTCATCTCCCATTCTGTCTGGCCTCCTGTTTCCACTGCCTAGTTTCATTACCTTACTGTGTGTGTGTGTGTGTGTGTGTGTGTGTGTGTGTGTGTGGTGTGTGGTGTGTTGTGTGGTGTGTGTGTGTGTGTGTGTGGTGTGTGTGTGTGTGTGTGTGTGTGTGTGTGTGTGTGTGTGTGTGTGTGTGTGCTCACCTAATTGACTCTTTCATGTATTGTGGGTGAGAGTCACAGTAATAGGAGTGTTTGAAAGGGGGGGGGGGTGGGAGGCGTTTCTGTGTGTGGGGTTGGCTGTGTGAGTGGGTGTGGGATGGTGTTAGAGTGTGGGAAGGGTTGAACACTGTTCCGTCACTCCGTCCTTCTATCCCAGCTATCTATCCCCTAGCCGCATATCCCTATCCATGTGCTGTAGCCATGATGGCTTAGCAGTTTCTTCCCATAATTACTTCAGCTCCTTGCTCTCTCTCCTCTTGATCCTCTCCTCCTTTTTAGTACAACTTTTCCCATGTTCTATTTTACCCTAATTGTCTTGTTCTCTGTCATTTATGTTCCCTGTGTACAGCACTTGCCACCTCCCCCACTGGAGGTCACACACACCACCCTCGGTGTAGCACCTCGCGTTTTGACGTATACCTTACCAAGGCCAAAACTTGTCGCACTAGAACATAGTAGCGGCCAAGAACTTGACATATTGTCCCGTTATCTGTTGGTGGGTCGCCTGGTTGGTTAGGATAAGGCACTATAGTACAACCGTTTCTTGAGACCAGGGCAGACCTAACCCTCGGTGATGGGCTGACGGAGTGCTGGGAGACAGTGCTCACTGTGGCTTCTGAAGCCTCGCTTCTCACTGAAGAATATTGTTTTAACGTGCTGCCCTCCTTTGTATCACACAGCTCTGTCCTCTCTGGTTTGGTTTCTCCTGCTTGGAGGTCAACAAGATTTGTTATTAATAACATCCGTTAACTACGTTCTCCCTTTTATCCCTCAAGTTGTCAAGTTAGTTTATTCGTTCAGTGGTTGTCAGGCGCGTTACATATTATGCCCATGATGTATATATGTATATTCATTCCCAGAATATATCTATATATATATATATATATATATATATATATATAATATGTCGTACCTAGTAGCCAGAACGCACTTCTCAGCCTACTATGCAAGGCCCGATTTGCCTAATAAGTAAAATTTTCATGAATTAGTTTTTTTTTTTCGGCTACCTAACCTAACCTAACCTATAAAGATAGGTTAGGTTAGGTTAGGTAGGGTTGGTTAGGTTCGGTCATATCTACATTAATTTTAACTCCAATAAAAAAAAATTGACCTCATACATAATGAAATGGGTAGCTTTATCATTTCATAAGAAACAAATTAGAGAAAATATATTAATTCAGGAAAACTTGGCTTATTAGGCAAATCGGGCCTTGCATAGTAGGCTGAGAAGTGCGTTCTGGCTACTAGGTACGACATACATATATATAATATGCGAACAAGCCTGAATGGTCTCCAGAACTATATACAACTGAAATATATAATATAGGGGTAAAGAGGTGTTTACCAGAGGAGAGGTGTGAGGAGCGCGGGAGAGTACCTTACGCCACACTGCCTGGCGGCCCCCGGCGGCGTCGTGCTTGCTGCTCTACTGACGTACACCTGCGTCTTCCTCTCACACTCCTTCTACTCCACTCTAACTCAGCTTGAGGCAGTTGAACTCACCTCTTGGGTCCCGCCTCTCAGCCAGGATTACAGGTTCTTGAAGTCTCTGTGTTCCGTCATATTTATATTTGATCCCAAGTGTGGAGATTACTCTCTAAGTCCGTATTTAATTTGATCTCTTATGTACCCGTTGACCATAATATTTCTAACTCGGCTGGGTGGGAAAGTCAGTTTTCACAAGTGTCTACTTCTTCCTCTCCCTCTCACTTCTCTCTGTCCCTATTGTGCCTAGCACTGTCCATGAGTATTTTTTATGTCGTGATAATGTTTCCCTTGTTTCTTATGTCTAATTATGGCAAAGTCTGCTAGTAACTTAGGCCATTCAAGTAATGTACTAGGAGGTATATAACACTTGGATGCTAGTTACCACACACAGGCACAGTAACGGGGCTGACAGTTACACAACCAACCCACATTGACGGCAATGACAAATGAAAGAATTGACGACATTTTGCTCCGTCCTTGGCCATTAAGTCCAGCACGGACCCTGTGTTGTCAGTTGTTGTAGTGGCACGTCACGTCCGGAGACGTCAGGTACCGTCGCGTCCGGAGACGTCAGGTACCGTCGCGTCCGGAGACGTCAGGTACCGTCGCGTCCGGAGACGTCAGGTACCGTCGCGTCCGGAGACGTCAGGTACCGTCGCGTCCGGAGACGTCAGGTACCGTCGCGTCCGGAGACGTCAGGTACCGTCGCGTCCGGAGACGTCAGGTACCGTCGCGTCCGGAGACGTCAGGTACCGTCGCGTCCGGAGACGTCAGGTACCGTCGCGTCCGGAGACGTCAGGTACCGTCGCGTCCGGAGACGTCAGGTACCGTCGCGTCCGGAGACGTCAGGTACCGTCGCGTCCGGAGACGTCAGGTACCGTCACGTCCGGAGACGTCAGGTACCGTCACGTCCGGAGACCAGTTATGTCACAAGAAGAATGCATTATAATGTACAATTAGGTAGTGGAGAGTAGCCGTGGCGGTGAGGCTCTCAGCGTGGGCTGCCCCCTCACCCACGCCTCCACCCCCTCACCCACGCCTCCACCCCCCTCACCCACGCCTCCACCCCCTCACCCACGCCTTCACCCCCTCACCCACGCCTCCACCCCCCTCACCCACGCCTCCACCCCCTCACCCACGCCTTCACCCCCTCACACACGCCTCCACCCCCTCACCCACGCCTTCACCCCCTCACCCAAGCCTTCACCCCCTCACCCAGGCCTCCACCCCCTCACCCAGGCCTCCACCCCCTCACCCAGGCCTCCACCAGCCCCCTCCACCGTGTGGAGCACATGTGAGGTGAGGAGTTTTTTTTTTATTATTATTATTTTTCTACCACAGACGTGGCCACACATTTACAATGCTAACCAGCATATATACATTTTCTTCTGTCCTCCATGGACAGGGTTAGAGAAGTGTTAAACATATAGTTCAAGGGTTTATTGAACAATCAACCACAAAAGGTGATTCGGTGGTTTTAAAGTGCTAAGCTAACCTACATACGTAAATACATAGATACACAGATTTACGTATGCCCTACATAAAGTGTTCGATGTGTCTTTTACATTGTGTCATTAATGTACATTCACAAAGGTGAAATGTAATTCTGATCAGCTTCCATATATACTTTATACCCATACATATACATACATATATACACACACATGCATTCACATACATTTGTCTCATTTACTCTGACAGGGTGAGATAGCTGATAAAGAAACTAGTGTGCAATTAAGCACTTAATCACTGAAGGTGCTTTTACAAGCTCAGGTTATATAGTTACATCATATATATACATGTATAATTGATACATTACATGGTCAATGTTGGGTACAAGTCCAATATATCATCAAGTGTTCCAGTACTCATATAGTAACTACAGAGTTTAGCATACCTTAGCCCAGGAGGGCGAAAGTCAGTCAGTATGGGACATTCTACAATATAATGTTCAAGAGAGTGCATGTTTTCTCAGTAGGAGTGAGGTTCCAGCCAGGCTGGAGCAGCTGGCCGGGAGGAGAGAGGCGGCTGGGAACCTTGGCGCCGCTCACCGCTGGTGTAAGATGCTGCTCTTTATTACACCTCATCCCCCCCTGTGTTGTGTGAGTGGTCTGCACTCCTCAGCCGCACCCTCCCGCCACTCTCGCCCTCCTCCACAACCACCACCACCTTACTACTAGTAACCTGGCGGAAATGGACACAATATATTTAACAAGTTAAGCGGGTTGGCATGTTGGGTGGGGGGGGGTGGGGGAGGGCGGAGGTGCCGGCCAGCTGGGAACGTTGGTGCTACTTGCACCAGTAGCCAGGAGTTACTGGCACTTGTGAAGACGGGTCCAGTGCCAGGGAGGTGTTCAGTGCCCGCGAGAGGGGCCACACTGCTGCCACTGTTACTGGCACTGTGGGCAGGTCCCCTTGTGTGGTGGTGGTGAGGGGGGGGTGCTACTCTCCACCACCGCTGCCACACACCTCCATCTATAAGGTTATTTACCTCACGGCCACCATCTCTCTACTGGTGTCGACGGGGACAGGAAGACTGCGCATCGTCAAAGGTCCCCCCCCCCCAAAAAAAAAAAAAAAAAAAAAAAAATCCATATGTTTCTCTAGACGAATTTTAAACTGGCATTTACGGGTTGGGCGGGTAGGCGGCTCCATGGGTTTACTCCCCTGTGGTGTGTGGCAACTCGTCCTCCCAATACACCGTCACACACTGACAGACACTTCACATAAGGCCAAAAATTGTCGTACTAGAAAATGACAGCGGCTCGCGAAAGTGACATACTGTCCCGTTTTTTGTTTTGAGTCGTCTGACAGGTTAGGAGAGGGCACTTTAGTACGACAGTTTCTTGAGGTTGGGAAACTTTAAGGAGGCGGGCTGGACAACCATCTCTTGTCTCTGATAGTGACTTGTTGACCCACTATCCTTTTCCTTGAAGTCAAAGTTTCATTTGATTGTTCCTAATGTTTGGTTGGCTTTTGTACCCAAGTTACCACTCCTGAGTAACTGTGAGTGACTCCTCCTGTTCCCCCCTCACCCCCCCCCCCCCCGGTGCTGTGGGGAGTGTAAGACGCGTGTGGAGGGGCTGAGGCGCCACATATGTCAACACAACAGGTTTGGTTCATACACAAGGCAACATGATGGATGCTGCCACACGTGTGGGCTGCTCACCTCCAGACCAATACAGGTAGGCAGGACTGAGGAGAAATAGTCTCCTCATTGGAGACTGTGACAACTGTGAGTGGTGAGGGCGCTTCACTAAGCATCATACCAGGTCGGCCAGGTCTGGCGGAGAGCTGTGTGGTGGTGGTGGTGTCCCAAGTTAATGGAACAAGAAGCGCCCCGCAATTTATGTTAATGGAACAAGAAGCGGGGCGCTTCCTGTTCCATTAACTGTGGACACCGCCATACAACTGTGCCTGGCGCTTTGGGAACCTGGAATGGGGCTGAGTGAAGGACCCTCAACACTCACACAGTTCACAGTCTAACAAGGAACTATCTTGAGAGTAACAGCGGGTCAAACTACAAGTTATATATAGTCTTTGAGAGCTTAAACAGGGAGACTGTTTTGCAGGTTTGTATATATCTGTTACTCTACACACCTGTGTGTGGGGCACCTGGTCCCCCTGTAGCCTTCAGCACCACCATGCACCATCACAGGATTAATGGCTGGACAACAGCCAGGGTAAAGGGTATAGTGAGCGCCTCTAGGGTTGCAACACACCTGCAAGACATACAACACACCTGCAAGACACGCAACACACCTGCAAGACACGCAACACACCTGCAAGACACGCAACACACCTGCAAGACACGCAACACACCTGCAAGACACGCAACACACCTGCAAGACACGCAACACACCTGCAAGACACGCAACACACCTGCAAGACACGCAACACACCTGCAAGACACGCAACACACCTGCAAGACACGCAACACACCTGCAAGACACGCAACACACCTGCAAGACACGCAACACACCTGCAAGACACGCAACACACCTGCAAGACACGCAACACACCTGCAAGACACGCAACACACCTGCAAGACACGCAACACACCTGCAAGACACGCAACACACCTGCAAGACACGCAACACACCTGCAAGACACGCAACACACCTGCAAGACACGCAACACACCTGCAAGACATACAACACACCTGCAACAATAAAGGTTACAAGGCTGCAGGTGAGTGTTGACGGCTCACTCTCCTCTCACCTCCACCACCAATATGTAAACACATGGAAATATGTGAGTGTGGGAGAGTGAGCGAGCCCCGTAACTGTGCCTTGAGCCACAGTGTGGGCCACAGTGTGAGCCACAGTGTGGGCCACAGTGTGGGCCACAGTGTGAGCCACAGTGTGGGCCACTGTGAGGCACAGTGTGTGGCACAGTGTGGGCCACAGTGTGGGCCACAGTGTGAGCCACAGTGTGGGCCACTGTGAGGCACAGTGTGTGGCACAGTGTGAGCC
>NC_091192.1:10335057-10352557 GCF_040958095.1 Procambarus clarkii
AGCCAGAACTCACTTCTCAGCCTACTATGCAAGGCCCGATTTGCCTAATAAGCCTAGTTTTCATGAATTAATGTTTTTTCGACTACCTAACCTAACGTTTTCGGCTACCTAACCTAACCTATAAAGATAGGTTAGGTTAGGTAGGGTTGGTTAGGTTCGGTCATATATCTACGTTAATTTTAACTCCAATAAAAAAAAATTGACCTCATACATAATGAAATGGGTAGCTTTATCATTTCATAAGAAAAAAATTTGAGAAAATATATTAATTCAGTAAAACTTGGCTTATTAGGCAAATCGGGCCTTGCATAGTAGGCTGAGAAGTGAGTTCTGGCTATTAGGTACGACATATATATATATATATATATATATTTATATATATATATATATATATATATATATATATATATATATATATATATACATATACACATATAGTAGGTATATATGGTCAGAAGGCCGCAAAGTTTCGGACTAACAAATCACTTAATTAAAATTGCCAGCTTGGATGAGTGCCACACCGTCTCTTATAAAACAAGTGTCAGTGAGACCAATAAAGTGTGAATAAATGTCTATCGTCAGATTGAGGTCATTGCACCGCCAGTCCGCCATTACTGCCATTTTATCTTAGATAGAATAGAATTTTTGTAGGTGTTTCGTCAGGCCGGTGTGACGGTGGTCCAAGATGGCGGACCTTGGCGCCCGCGTCGTCTGCAGGAACTTATCTCTAGTCTTGCTTAGTCGAGTTGTGTTCCCACTAAGTACACTCACTAGACCCCGGCTGCGTTGATGTTACTGTGTAAAGGGATTTCTTTTTTAAGTGTTGGTTGAGAAAATTGTGGGTGAATATATAGCTGGAATAATGGTAACTGGCACCGTAGTTCACATCGCCTCAATGGTAACCCATGAAGTAAAAGTGACCCGTGTGTGTGTGTGTGTGTGTGTGTGTGTGTGTGTGTGTGTGTGTATTCACTTAGTTGTGTTCGCCTAGTTGTACTTGCAGGGATTCAGCTCTGGCTCTTTGGTCGGCTGTGTGTGTGTGTAAAACATAAATAAGTTGATTGTTGAGAGGCGGGCCCAAAGAGCCAGAGCTCAACCCCCTCAAGTACAACTAGGTGAGTACACACACACACACACACACACACACACACACACACACACACACACACACACACATATGGACCTATACTGTTTCTGATATATGTAAAGATCTCCCAGAGAGTATAGAATCGTTCCTCTCATTGTTTGCTGGTGATGCAAAAATTATGAGGAGGATTAAGACGGAGGAAGACGGTATGACACTACAAAATGACCTAGACAGACTAAATGAATGGTCCAACAAATGGCTACTGAAGTTCAACCCGAGTAAATGTAAGGTAATGTAACTAGGCGGTGGAAACAGGAGGCCAGACACAGGATACCGCATGGGAAATAAATTACTTCATGAAACGGACAGAAAGATCTAGGAACTGATATCACACCAAACCTGTCTCCTGAAGCCCACATAAAAAGAATTACATCTGCGGCATACGCGAGACTGGCTAACATCAGAACAGCCTTCAGGAACCTGTGTAAGGAATCATTCAGAACTTTGTATACCACATATGTAAGACCAATCCTGGAGTATGCGGCCCCAACATGGAGCCCGTACCTTGTCAAGCACAAGACGAAGCTGGAAAAAGTAGAGGTATGCCACTAGGCTAGTCCCAGAACTAAGAGGCATGAGTAACGAGGAAAGGATCTGTGAAATGCACCTCACGGCACTGGGAGACAGAAGAGTAAGAGGAGACATGATCATTACCTACAAAATTCTCAGCAGAATTGACAGGGTAGATAAGGATAAGCTTTTTAACACGAACAAGGGGACACAGGTGGAGACTGAGTACTCAAATGAGCCACAGGGACGTTAGAAAGAACTTTTTCAGTGTCAGAGTAGTTAACAGATGGAATGCACTAGGCAGTGATGTGGTGGAGGCTGACTCCATACACGGTTTCAAATGTAGGTATGATAGAGCCCAGTAGGCTCAGGAATCTGTACACCAGTTGATTGACGGTTGAAAGGCGGGACCAAAGAGTCAGAGCTCAACCCCCGCAAACACAACTAGGTGAGTACACACACACATAACTAACAAATGAACTCCGCTCACAAGGTCACAAGTAATGTAACGGTTCACTTTCACTCTTGCATGGCCGCCATGTTGCAGTGTAGACCGCCATGTTGCAGTGTAGGCCGCCATGTTGCAGTGTAGGCCGCCATGTTGCAGTGTAGGCCGCCGTGTTGCAGGGTAGGCCGCCATGTTGCAGTGTAGGCCGCCATGTTGCAGTGTAGGCCGCCATGTTGCAGGGTAGGCCGCCATGTTGCAGTGTAGGCCGCCATGTTGCAGTGTAGGCCGCCATGTTGCAGGGTAGGCCGCCATGTTGCAGGGTAGGCCGCCATGTTGCAGGGTAGGCCGCCATGTTGCAGGGTAGGCCGCCATGTTGCAGTGTAGGCCGCCATGTTGCAGTGTAGGCCGCCGTGTTGCAGGGTAGGCCGCCGTGTTGCAGGGTAGGCCGCCATGTTGCAGTGTAGGCCGCCATGTTGCAGTGTAGGCCGCCATGTTGCAGGGTAGGCCGCCATGTTGCAGTGTAGGCCGCCATGTTGCAGTGTAGGCCGCCATGTTGCAGGGTAGGCCGCCATGTTGCAGTGTAGGCCGCCATGTTGCAGGGTAGGCCGCCATGTTGCAGGGTAGGCCGCCATGTTTCAATGTAGGCCGCCATGTTGCAGTGTAGGCCGCCATGTTCCAGGGTAGGCCGCCATGTTGCAGGGTAGGCCGCCATGTTGCAGGGTAGGCCGCCATGTTGCAGGGTAGGCCGCCATGTTGCAGGGTAGGCCGCCATGTTGCAGGGTAGGCCGCCATGTTGCAGGGTAGGCCGCCATGTTGCAGTGTAGGTCGCCATGTTGCAGTGTAGGCCGCCATGTTGCAGGGTAGGCCGCCATGTTGCAGGGTAGGCCGCCATGGTTCAGTGTAGGCCGCCATGTTGCAGGGTAGGCCGCCATGTTGCAGTGTAGGTCGTCATGGTTCAGTGTAGGCCGCCATGTTGCAGTGTAGGCCGCCATGTTGCAGTGTAGGCCGCCATGTTGCAGTGTAGACCGCCATGTTGCAGGGTAGGCCGCCATGTTGCAGTGTAGACCGCCATGTTGCAGGGTAGGCCGCCATGTTGCAGTGTAGACCGCCATGTTGCAGTGTAGACCGCCATGTTGCAGGGTAGGCCGCCATGTTGCAGGGTTGGCCGCCATGTTGCAGGGTAGGCCGCCATGTTGCAGTGTAGGCAGCCATGGTTCAGTGTAGGCCGCCATGTTGCAGGATAGGCCGCCATGTTGCAGTGTAGGTCGTCATGGTTCAGTGTAGGCCGCCATGTTGCAGTGTAGGTCGTCATGGTTCAGTGTAGGCCGCCATGTTGCAGTGTAAGCCGCCATGTTGCAGTGTAGGCCGCCATGTTGCAGGGTAGGCCGCCATGTTGCAGGGTAGGCCGCCATAATGCAGGGTAGGCCGCCATGTTGCAGTGTAGGCCGCCATGTTGCAGTGTAGGCCGCCATGTTGCAGGGTAGGCCGCCATGTTGCAGTGTAGGCCGCCATGGTTCAGTGTAGGCCGCCATGGTTCAGTGTAGGCCGCCATGGTTCAGTGTAGGCCGCCATGTTGCAGTGTAGGCCGCCATGTTGCAGTGTAGGCCGCCATGTTGCAGTGTAGGCCGCCTATTCGTTTGCCTTGTTCGGGTAGAATGTAGACTCAGTAGTCGCTTCTGTATATATTTATTGACTGAGATAGCGAGGTAAATATCTGCCTAGCCGAGGTCCTTCTACTCTGAGTCTGTGAGGATAACTGAGGCTGCTGGGAGCATGCCTGATGCTCCTCTGTCTGGCATGACGTCAGAGGCCTACTCGCCTGTGATTGGTTACATTTCAACTGACAGAATTTGAGTATAACACCGCTCGGACACGCTACCAAGTCGACGTCCCTTGTCGACAAGCTCTGGCTAGCTATATAGTTACAATGATACTGAAAGGACCTCGGTGGCATACAATAATGGCTTACATGTGAAATTTGCATAATAAAACATTGAAAGAAGATCAGGTGTGCGTAATACAAACAACTCGGCATATATGCACCAAAAAAAAAAATTCATCATAATAGGTGAAAATCATGGTAACAATGCTTTGATTAAATCAGAGTATTAAGAACATGTGTATGTCTACTGATCAGATATGAACAATACAACTCAAGGTATTGCCTAAACAAAATTATTAACATGTGTCAATGGCATGTGCTTGAAAACCATACAAAATTAAACAATTATTACATTAATGGAACAAAGTTCTGACCTAACAACCACAATTGAATTTCAAGATAGATAATTTTTTTTTTTCTCTTTTTTTTTTCTGAAATAATACAATATATTTACAAGACCAATGTACAATATATATAATGTGCAATATATTTACAAGCATATACAAGACCTGGATCAAGAAGACTAACATCTGCGTGATAGCAGTCAGGATTCACTGGCCTCAATGTGGTTGCTAGAACAATAATAACTCTTATGACAAGCACTGTAAAAATACAAATGGTAGTAGACTTAACAATGGCATCTAATTCATAACAAAATAAAGTTGAGAAAAACTATACATTATATATAATGGTAATAATAAGACACATGTGGTAGAAATACTGCAATTGAGTTTTTTTTTTTTTTTTTTTTTTTTTTTTTTCAAAACAAACAGAATAACTACAGAGTGCATTCAATTATAAATTCTGCGGATATCTACACCTAGCTCATCCAGAGCACTATACAACTCTGGCTCTGACTGAAGGTCCGGAACAGATGAAACTTCATGTGACAAACTATCATCTTGAGAGATATCCTCGTTAACATCTAGCCAATGGACAACATCTAGCCAATGGACGTGTGGTGAGTGCACGGTTGAAACGAGAGGTCTAGATCTAAGATTATAATTGCTAGTATGGGGTTGCTGAACATCAAGTGGTCTGTCAACCACAGAAGGTGGTGTCCGAGTAGGAGTATCTGTCTGGGTAAGTTCATTGTCATCTTCCTCATCAGTCTCGTCAACAGTCATTTTAGCTAACTTCATGTGGTCTAAATGTTCATTTATATACTCTCCTGTTAACAAGTTCTTAAGTCTGTATTTGTTACCTTTAATAAGCTCGATTACCTTATATGGACCCAAAAATTTCTTAGTTAACTTGTACATAGGACCAGACCTGTGTTGGTTAAGTATCATTACTACAGATCCAATAGTTATTTTATTGGGTTTAGCTCGTGCATTCCTTGCTAGAGTGAACTCGGCTGTTGCTTTGGACAGTTGTTCTCGTATTTTCTTGAATACTAATTGCATTTGTCTACGCTTCACTTGAACAAAATCATCTACGTTATATAAGGGAGTAGGAGGTACGTTAATCAATTCATTAGGGAGGATCTTATCTGTACCATAAAGAATAGCGTGAGGTGTGTCACCAGTAGAAACATTAATTGAAGAATTTATAGCACACTGAATTAAGGGTATAAAATCATCCCAATTGTTGTTATCAAAATTCAACGTGACTCTCAAGGCATCTAACACTTTCCTGTTAGTACGTTCAGCTAGTCCATTACTTGCCGGATGGTAAGGCATAATGCTACATTTTTTGATGTTATATAAATCACACAAGCTAGTTAGAATACTATTACTGAATTCCGGACCATTATCTGAAAGGATTACTTTAGGCATACTATATCTACAAATTATTTGGTCATGGAATGCGCTGGCTATGGTTTCTGCTGTTTTGTTCGGGATAGGAACTAGTTCGCAAAACCGTGAAAAATTATCGACCATTACAAGCAAATGTTTGTTCCCTTTCTCTGTTTCCGCAAAATTTGTCAATAAATCCATCGATATTCGTTCCCAAGGAGCTTTAGTTGCTGGGTACACCTGAATTGGATTAGGTCCTGAAACATGTCCCTTGTGCTGTAAACAAGTTAAACATCTGTCAACATAATGAGCAATCTCCTTAGCCATTTTTGGCCAAAAATATTTCAATCGACCTTGTTGGAGTGTACGATCCTTTCCTGGATGTGCACTTGCAGGAGCATCATGGATAATTTTTAACACAGTTGGTACCAAGACAGCTGGAACAACTAACTGACAACATTTCCTCGGGGCTGTCCCTAGCTTTACTACTCTACACAGTAAATTGTCCAACATAACTAGTTCTTTCAATGGTACTGGTGGTTTATGAATCGGGCGAGTGTCTTGCTTAGTCAAAAATTTAATGACGGGTGCCCATATGGGGTCTTGTCTTTGTTCCGTTTCTACTACTGTAGCATCTAATGCTGGGTAATTTAACTGAATCGCAGCTACGTGTCGAGAAAACGCATCAGCTACAACATTTTGCTTTCCTGGAATATATCCAAATGTGGGATTGAATTCTTGAATTGTGAGCAAATATCTAGCAAACTTTCCAACTGGATTCTTATTTTTGAACAAGGGAATTAATGGTTGGTGATCTGTAAGAACATGAACTGGGTAATTATAAATTGTATCCTTGAAATGTTTAAGTGCCCAAACAACTGCCAAGGCTTCTCGTTCTGTTGCACTATAATTTTTCTCTTCTTTAGATAAAGTACGGCTAGCATAAGCTATTGCGTGATCTCTGTGACCTTCTGTTTGAAGTAATGCAGCACCTAAACCTATGTCACTAGCATCTGTAACCAACGTAAAAGGTTTAGAAAAATCTGGGTACCTAAGGACAGGTGACGAAATCAAGGCTGCTTTGAGTTTTTTGAATGACTGATCCTGGGCCTCTCCCCAAACAAAGGGTTCATCTTTTCTTTGCAACTTGTAAAGCGGAGCGGCTATAATAGAGAATCCAGCAATAAATGAACGATAAAATCCTACAAGACCTGTGAACTGTCTTACGGCCTCTGCGGTACGAGGTGTTGGAAAATCACGGGCAGCAATAATTTTTGATTCATTCAATGTAATACCTGAAGGTGTAACTGTATGACCTAGGAAATTAATCTTTTGCTTTAAAAATGAACATTTTGCAAGCTTTATTTTTAAATTAGCTTCAGCGAGCTTTGCAAGTACTTTTTCAAGGTTCTGGAAATGAGTCTGAACATCTTGCGACATGATTATGAGATCATCAAGGTAAACTAGAAGCGTACTTCCTATCAATCTACGAAATAGATTTGTCATGAGCCGTGAAAAGGTTATTGGACTACTACGCAAACCAAACGGCATTCTTTTGAAATGAAAATGACCATTGGGAGTACTAAAGGCTGTCAATTGTTTACTTTCCTCATCAAGGGGGATTTGCCAGAATCCCTGCAACAAATCTAACGTTGAGAATACTTTGTTTCGACCAATACTTTGCAACAAATCATTGAGAACTGGAAGTGGGAAACGATCAGGTATTGTTACTCTGTTAAGCTTGCGATAATCGATTACAGGTCTCCAAGTCCCATCTCGCTTTGGTACAAGAATCAATGGAGCGTTCCATGGCGAATTACTCGATTCAATTACATCACTCTGTAACATTTCTTCTACAAGTCTATCTGCTTCTGCTCTCTGAGAATGGGGAAGACGGTAAGCTGGTACATAAATAGGCGTAGTTCCTTGTTCAAGGGGAATTTTATGTGTAATAAGAGGAGTGAGACCTAATTTTTCTCCTGGTAGAGCAACAACAGCTCTATTCTTGTTCAAAATTTTCAAAAGCTGAGCCACAGAGTCAGGAAAATCAGTAGGACTGAGGTGTTGCGCTTGCACCTCTGGCTGAGATCCCTGTTCTCCTGGTGTGAGTGTACAAACAGTATGATCCATGGAGACATCATCCACAACTCGCACCGGTAACGAGTAATGGGCAAAATCTACAACATGGGTACCAGACTGGAGATGGATATCGGCATTACTTGTGTTCGCGATAAAAAGTGAGACAGTACCATCCTGCACTGTGTGCCAGGAGGGTTCAACAAATGTACCATTCACTTTACATGTTTCACTTTCCGCAATCACATCCGACAACTCAGGCACTCCCTGAACCTTAACTCTTATTCTGGTGAGAGAATGAGGGTGTAGCACAGTGTCAGTAGCCGTGGAACCACTGACTTCAGAGATGGAAGCTGCCAGGCGAGCGAGACAACGAGAATCCGTTAGGGCGTCCCCTTCCAGAAAGTCCCGATACTCATTCTCCTTAACAACTGCACAACTACTATGCTTCAATCGAGTGCCTGTTTTCTCGGGTATGCTACCACGACAATGATCTGACAAACCTACGCTTGCAAGGCGGGTGTCAACAAAATTAACATAATCTGATTGAAGGTTGAACTCGTGGCCCTGTCGATACATGCTACACAAGGGTATGACATGGTCTTTGATACTTATGTTCCAACGATGGGGAAACAATGCAATATTTTCATCAATCATGGTGTACAGACCTAAGAGAATGTCTCCAGGAAAATGAATAATGTCAACAACTAAACATGTTATAGACAATGTGCCATCATTGAACTTGAGTGGGAGGTCAATTTCACCCTGAACTTTTACTTTATTTCCTGAAATACCACTTAGAAAAGGTATGTGTGACTGTTTTAAAATAGTAGGGTGCATACTTTCAATGTCTCTAAGAGCTGAGGGCTTGACAATATTAATTTTTGCACCTGAGTCAAGAAAAACTTTTAAAACTCTACCATGTACAATGGCTGATACAAGGGGACCATCACTTGAGACTGGACAAGTTACTATTTTTGACTTATGTTGTCTGGGATATCTGCGTCTTGTTTGTGTCAAATTTACTGTGGATCCGTCAACATCTACAACTGGTCTAGAGTCAGTGTCCTCCTCTGTCAAGTGTCCAAATCTATTTTGGGTAGCTACTGAATACACAGGGAGGGCACTAGGATTGGCTAGCTTGAATTGGTTAGCGGATGGCCTTGGGGGTTTCCCGACGACATGGAGTGAACATTCTGAGCTCCAGCATTCTGTGACTGAGCATTATAATTTGAAATTGCATTATAGCTGGGCTGGGAGTTGTAATTACGAGAGTTCTGATAATGTCTTGGACGCTGTGAGCCTCGCCAAGACTGACCATGGGAGTTACGAGGTGGAGATGTCCTTTGCCTAGCTCTACAATCCGCAGTGTGGTGACCAACTTGTTTATGGTACGTGCAATATGGAAGCCTAGAATGATTAGATTGATGAGGGGGCCGAGAGAATTGTCTAGGAGGTGATGATCTAGGGGCGGACCAACAGTCCCTTGCAAGGTGGTTACTCTTACCACAATGCCAACATGAGGGAGTGGATGGTTGTGGACTATGGCGTTTCGGCATTTTATGAGGCGGCGAATTTGACTGGGGGCTACGAGCATGGGTACGCTTCTGCGACCAAGAGTTTTGAGAATTTGTGGGAGGATGCTGAGAACTTGTAACTACATTTACAGCATCAGAGGGTGGCAACAGTTGAGCACTTCGGGGAGCTAGTTTATCGGCGGCATTGTTAATAGCCTCAAACACTTCACCAATTTCATGTTTAACACCAAAATTTTGTTGCTCAACGATTGGTTTTGTATGCTCGGGGGCAAAATGCATTAAAGTACCAAATGCTATCATTTTGGCCATAGCCTCAGGGGACAGATTATTGTCTTTATCTAACCAAGTTGAATTATTCATAGCAGAAACTAAGGCATACAGATACTGATCGAGACGGCTAGTAAACGCATTAAACGATTCACCAGGCTGCATGGTGGCATTGGCAATTTTCTTGACTAACCTATATGGGTCAAGGTCTCCTTTATTAACAAAGCGACGGCGAAAGAAATCCTTAAATTCAGGCCAAGACTGAAGGCTAACAATGGCTTTCTCATCAACAACAAAACGTGCATCACCTTTGGTTGTGTCCACGGCTGACCGTGCAATTGCTAAGTATTCGGCATCAGTAGGCTTAGAAAAACGTGCAACTGTTTTCGCTTCAACCTTACTAAACCATGATTCTAATAAACGCGATTCCCCAGCAAAAAGAGGAATAGCCATTTCCTGAGCTGATCTCTGGCCATTGGGACGAGCAACTGTTCCCATTGATTCTGAAGGGGTTTCAACAGTGGTAGGCATTGTCACAGCCGTGGAAGTAATATTTGAACGCAGATTATAATTAAGTGCACCTGGCATCAGAAATAGTACACACAAAAATAAACACAAAAAATATCAACTTGGCTAAAGTAAAAATGACAGAAATAAAATTATTAAATTGGGCTAGGCAAGAAAATAATTAAGAACAAGCAATTGTAAACTAAATTTAGCAATCTTTCATTAAAAAAATGACTGGAATTAGATGTATGTAAATTAATTAAACCAGACTAAGCACAGCAATTGAGAATATAAAAACTGGAAGTGCAATTGCAAAATTTCATTAAAAAAGATTCAACACAACAAGTGGCAATGCAAGAAATATGGATGTAGCACATAAACTGGACACAGGAATGTATATAACTCCTATGGTAAAAGTTTAAAATAAAATGCTTAAAGGACAAATTTCAAGTTAGGTCTGGAGAAATTAAAAAAAATTATATTGCACAAATCCTTAACTGCTACTAAAACAAGGATTTCTTAATTCACTGGAATTTGAATTTACCAATAACACTCTAGGAGAACAATTAAAATTCAATGAAATTACTGTAAGAAGCAGGAATGTTGAAATCACACAGGAAAACTGTGGGGAGTGCAGTACTGAACCAGCTCCAATATTTAACAAGTCACTGAATGGTTAATTCACAGGATATTATGGGAATTATTACATAAGTCACTTTTTAACACTTGGCACGTTGTTCTCAACTAGCAATTACTTATCTCAGGGTTGTAATTTATGAAGATCACCAGTAGCCAAAGTAGGAGAAGCGTCGTGAAGATCTGAAGAGGCCCATGTGAGGCGTGTTTACAAACTGGATGCGACGGCAGCGCTCCTGGCGGCGGTGGCGCGAGACTCAGGGACCCCACACTGTTCAGGCTAGAGGCACGAAGATAAATTCTGACGACGACAATATTGCGACGATGGAATAACCAGTTGATACCTGCGACGATGGCTGACGACGATTGCAGTAGCTTGCACCCTCACGAAGCTTGATACTGTCAGCTTGGGTGGCGGTGGTGGTGGTGGTGGGTGCACTAGGTGGTTCCCACGTGGTGGCGCGAGATTCAAAAATGGCTGGCGCGGGAAGCTTCCTTCCTCCTCACTGATGAATGAGCGTTCTCACAGGAAAATATTGACCCTTACTTCTAAAACGTTAGCCTGGAGTAGTGGTTGATGGCAGGACCCCGGTCTGGCACAATATTTGATGCGTGGGTGGCAGGATGGCGGCTTATGGCGGTGGCGGTGGCGGCGGTTTTGGCTGGAACACGAGGCGATGCTGGGTACTGGAACTTTTGCTTCCAGAAAAAAAATGTCTGGATCCCACTGCTGCTACCAGTATTCGTTTGCCTTGTTCGGGTAGAATGTAGACTCAGTAGTCGCTTCTGTATATATTTATTGACTGAGATAGCGAGGTAAATATCTGCCTAGCCGAGGTCCTTCTACTCTGAGTCTGTGAGGATAACTGAGGCTGCTGGGAGCATGCCTGATGCTCCTCTGTCTGGCATGACGTCAGAGGCCTACTCGCCTGTGATTGGTTACATTTCAACTGACAGAATTTGAGTATAACACGCCATGTTGCAGTGTAGGCCGCCATAATGCAGGGTAGGCCGCCATGTTGCAGTGTAGGTCGTCATGGTTCAGTGTAGGCCGCCATGTTGCAGTGTAGGCCGCCATGTTGCAGTGTAGGCTGCTATGTTGCAGTGTAGGCCGCCATGTTGCAGGGTAGGCCGCCATGGTTCAGTGTAGGCCGCCATGTTCCAGGGTAGGCCGCCATGTTGCAGGGTAGGCCGCCATGTTGCAGTGTAGGCCGCCATGTTGCAGTGTAGGCCGCCATGTTGCAGGGTAGGCCGCCATGTTGCAGGGTAGGCCGCCATGTTGCAGGGTAGGCCGCCATGTTGCAGGGTAGGCCGCCATGTTGCGGTGTAGGCCGCCATATTGCGGTGTAGGCCGCCATGTTGCAGGATAGGCCGCCATGTTGCGGTGTAGGCCGCCATGTTGCGGTGTAGGCCGCCATGTTGCGGTGTAGGCCGCCATGTTGCAGGGTAGGCCGCCATGTTGCAGGGTAGGCCGCCATGTTGCTGGGTAGGCCGCCATGTTGTAGGGAGGCTGCCATGTTTCAGTGTAGGCCGTCATGTTGCAGGGTAGGCCGCCATGTTGCAGGGTTGGCCGCCAAGGCCGCCATGTTGCAGGGTAGGCCGCCATGTTGCAGTGTAGGCAGCCATGGTTCAGTGTAGGCCGCCATGTTGCAGGGTAGGCCGCCATGTTGCAGTGTAGGTCGTCATGGTTCAGTGTAGGCCGCCATGTTGCAGTGTAGGCCGCCATGTTGCAGTGTAGGCCGCCATGTTGCAGTGTAGGCCGCCATGTTGCAGGGTAGGCTGCCATGTTGCAGGGTAGGCCGCCATAATGCAGGGTAGGCCGCCATGTTGCAGTGTAGGCCGCCATGTTGCAGTGTAGGCCGCCATGTTGCAGGGTAGGCCGCCATGTTGCAGTGTAGGCCGCCATGGTTCAGTGTAGGCCGCCATGTTGCAGTGTAGGTCGTCATGGTTCAGTGTAGGCCGCCATGTTGCATTGTAGGCCGCCATGTTGCAGTGTAGGCCGCCATGTTGCAGTGTAGGCCGCCATGTTGCAGGGTAGGCCGCCATAATGCAGGGTAGGCCGCCATGTTGCAGTGTAGGTCGTCATGGTTCAGTGTAGGCCGCCATGTTGCAGTGTAGGCCGCCATGTTGCAGTGTAGGCCGCCATGTTGCAGTGTAGGCCGCCATGTTGCAGGGTAGGCCGCCATGGTTCAGTGTAGGCCGCCATGTTCCAGGGTAGGCCGCCATGTTGCAGGGTAGGCCGCCATGTTGCAGTGTAGGCCGCCATGTTGCAGTGTAGGCCGCCATGTTGCAGTGCAGGCCGCCATGTTGCAGGGTAGGCCGCCATGTTGCAGGGTAGGCCGCCATGTTGCAGGGTAGGCCGCCATGTTGCGGTGTAGGCCGCCATATTGCGGTGTAGGCCGCCATGTTGCAGGATAGGCCGCCATGTTGCGGTGTAGGCCGCCATGTTGCGGTGTAGGCCGCCATGTTGCGGTGTAGGCCGCCATGTTGCAGGGTAGGCCGCCATGTTGCTGGGTAGGCCGCCATGTTGCAGGGAGGCTGCCATGTTTCAGTGTAGGCCGTCATGTTGCAGGGTAGGCCGCCATGTTGCAGGGTTGGCCGCCAAGGCCGCCATGTTGCAGGGTAGGCCGCCATGTTGCAGGGTAGGCCGCCATGTTGCAGGGTTGGCCGCCATGTTGCAGGGTTGGCCGCCATGTTGCAGGGTTGGCCGCCATGTTGCAGGGTAGGCCGCCATGTTGCAGGGTAGACCGCCATGTTGCAGTGTAGGCCGCCATGTTGCAGGGTAGGCCGCCATGTTGCAGGGTAGGCCGCCATGTTGCAGGGTAGGCCGCCATGTTGCAGGGTAGGCCGCCATGTTGCAGGGTAGGCCGCCATGTTGCAGGGTAGACCGCCATGTTGCAGGGTAGGCCGCCATGTTGCAGGGTAGGCCGCCATGTTGCAGGGTAGGCCGCCATGTTGCAGGGTAGGCCGCCATGTTGCAGGGTTGGCCGCCATGTTGCAGGGTTGGCCGTCATGTTGCAGGGTTGGCCGCCATGTTGCAGGGTAGGCCGCCATGTTGCAGGGTAGACCGCCATGTTGCAGTGTAGGCCGCCATGTTGCAGGGTAGGCCGCCATGTTGCAGGGTAGGCCGCCATGTTGCAGGGTAGGCCGCCATGTTGCAGGGTAGACCGCCATGTTGCAGGGTAGGCCGCCATGTTGCAGGGTAGACCGCCATGTTGCAGGGGAGGCCGCCATGTTGCAGGGTAGGGCGCCATGTTGCAGGGTAGGCCGCCATGTTGCAGGGTAGGCCGCCAAGCTGGTTGTCCCCAGTCTTACAACCCAACATGTTAAAAAGTGTCAATTTCAATAAAGTGGCAGTGAAAGCTTTTGTTAAATAAGAGTTGTGACAAGTATATTTGAATATTGATGTGCACCCGTGTGTGTGTACCCCAGTGTTGTGGTGCACCTGTGTGTGTACCCCAGTGTTGTGGTGCACCTGTGTGTGTACCCCAGTGTTGTGGTGCACCTGTGTGTTTACCCCAGTGTTGTGGTGCACGGGCTGGTGCTGCCTTGTAGTGTGGTGCGTGTCGACACGTGCGTGTGTGCGTGCGTGCCTGGGAGGGAGGGGGTGGGGGGTGCGG
The DNA here is from genome assembly GCF_040958095.1 of Procambarus clarkii. Classification (NCBI taxonomy): domain Eukaryota; kingdom Metazoa; phylum Arthropoda; class Malacostraca; order Decapoda; family Cambaridae; genus Procambarus; species Procambarus clarkii. The sequence continues at coordinate 10,349,428 of NC_091192.1, forward strand.
CATGACACAGCTCTCACCGCTAGAGGTAATGGCTGGCAGCGTTGCGATGCAACTGGCGTGTTGCACACACTGGTGGCTGGCTTCCTAATGCACCAAACACAAGACATAACAACCTGTGTAAACATTGCCATCCCGCCCCGTGTAGTAGTGTGTGGACGTCATAATATTTTTATGGTGATCCGGTGGTGATTGTTGGGGGGAGGTGGAGGGTAGTTGGTGACCGTCCTAGTTAACAAGGGCTCGTTAACCATCTCCTCAACCCCCCACCCCACCCCCCATCCCACCCTACACTCACCCTACCTTACACCCATCTGTGGTGGGGGGTGTGACCCCAGTTGGGGAGGAGGGTAGGGCACGGTGGTGGGGGTATGGTTGAGGTGATGTGTATGTAGTGAGGGGGGGGGAGGGTTGTGTGTACTGTTAACCCGGGGGGAGGGAGGGTGGGTTACCCTTCCTCTCCCACAACATTCCTGCCACAATCACCACCACAATTAACCTCAGGGAAACGGTACTACTTCCCCCTTCTCTCCTTCTAATGCTCTTCCCAATCCCGAGGGAGGGAGAGGGAGGAAGAGAGAGAGAGAGAGGGAGGGAAAGGGAATGTGGGAGGGAGGGAGGGAAAGGGAATGTGGGAGGGAGAAAGTATTCATGGCGTGCTATCAGAATGCATCAGGCGATACTGTCTACCCGCTAGGTAACAGTGACATGTTGTACCTCTCCTGCTCCCTCCCTCCTTCCCTCTCCCACTTGCTCCCTCCCTCCCTCTCCCACCTGCTGCCTCCCTCCCTCCCTCCCTCTTCCACCTGCTACTTCCCTCCCTCTCCCACCTAATACCTCCCTTCCTCCTTCCCACTACTCCTTGTTGCTGGTAAGGTCGTACCTTATATATATATATATATATATATATATATATATATATATATATATATATATATATATATATATATATATATATATATATATATATATATATATATAATGTCGTACCTAGTAGCCAGAACTCACTTTTTGGCCTACTATTCAAGGCCCGATTTGCCTAATAAGCCAAGTTTTCCTGAATTAATATATTTTTTCTAATTTTTTTCTTGTGAAATGATAAAGCAACCCATTTCATTATGTATGAGGTCAATTTTTTTTATTGGAGTTAAAATTAACGTAGATATATGACCGAACCTAACCAACCCTACCTTTTTTTTTTTTTTTTTTTTTTTTTTTTTTTTTTTTTTTTTTTTTTTTTTGAGATATATACAAGAGTTGTTACATTCTTGTACAGCCACTAGTACGCGTAGCGTTTCGGGCAGGTCCCTGGAATACGATCCCCTGCCGCGAAGAATCGTTTTTTCATCCAAGTACACATTTTACTGTTGCGTTAAACAGAGGCTACAGTTAAGGATTTGCGCCCAGTAAATCCTCCCCGGCCAGGATACGAACCCATGACATAGCGCTCGCGGAACGCCAGGCGAGTGTCTTACCACTACACCACGGAGACTGCAAACCTAACCTAACCTAACCTATCTTTATAGGTTAGGTTTGGTTAGGTAGCCGAAAAAGTTAGGTTAGGTTAGGTTAGGTAGGTTAGGTAGTCGAAAAACAATTAATTCATGAAAACTTGGCTTATTAGGCAAATCGGGCCTTGAATAGTAGGCCAAAAAGTGAGTTCTGGCTACTAGGTACGACATATATATATATATATATATATATATATATATATATATATATATATATATATATATATATATATATATATATATATATATATATATATATATATATATATATATATAATGGAAGGTTGTGTGAATGAAGTGAGTAGTTACTCGTGTGGTTTACCTGCAGCCCCGCCTGACTCACCTCACAATAAACACATCGTGAAATACTAAATGTTTACTTTCTCTTTCCAGGTGAGACTGTGGCGGCGTGAGTCTCTCTGTGGTAATGTACTGAGTCTGTCCTCTTACTCTCTTGACGCCTCTACCTTATATGGCTCTGTCTTATAAGGTCTTTGTTGTCCCTTCCTGTAAGGTCTTTATGGTGTCCCTTCCTGTAAGGTATTTATGGTGTCCCTTCCTGTAAGGTCTTTATGGTGTCCCTTCCTGTAAGGTCTTTATGGTGTCCCTTCCTGTAAGGTCTTTATGGTGTCCCTTCCTGTAGGGTCTTTATGGTGTCCCTTCCTGTAGGGTGTTTATGGTGTCCCTTCCTGTAGGGTCTTTATGGTGTCCCTTCCTGTAGGGTCTTTATGGTGTCCCTTCCTGTAGGGTCTTTATGGTGTCCCTTCCTGTAGGGTCTTTATGGTGTCCCTTCCTGTAGGGTCTTTATGGTGTCCCTTCCTGTAGGGTCTTTATGGTGTCCCTTCCTGTAGGGTCTTTATGGTGTCCCTTCCTGTAGGGTCTTTATGGTGTCCCTTCCTGTAGGGTCTTTATGGTGTCCCTTCCTGTAGGGTCTTTATGGTGTCCCTTCCTGTAGGGTCTTTATGGTGTCCCTTCCTGTAAGGTCTTTATGGTGTCCCTTCCTGTAAGGTCTTTGTTGTCCCTTCCTGTAAGGTCTTTGTTGTCCCTTCCTGTAAGGTATTTATGGTGTCCCTGTAAGGTCTTTGTTGTCCCTTCCTGTAAGGTCTTTATGGTGTCCCTTCCTGTAAGGTCTTTATGGTGTCCCTTCCTGTAAGGTATTTATGGTGTCCCTTCCTGTAAGGTCTTTATGGTGTCCCTTCCTGTAAGGTATTTATGGTGTCCCTTCCTGTAAGGTATTTATGGTGTCCCTTCCTGTAAGGTCTTTATGGTGTCCCTTCCTGTAAGGTATTTATGGTGTCCCTTCCTGTAAGGTCTTTATGGTGTCCCTTCCTGTAAGGTCTTTATGGTGTCCCTTCCTGTAAGGTCTTTATGGTGTCCCTTCCTGTAAGGTCTTTATGGTGTCCCTTCCTGTAAGGTATTTATGGTGTCCCTTCCTGTAAGGTCTTTATGGTGTCCCTTCCTGTAAGGTATTTATGGTGTCCCTTCCTGTAAGGTCTTTATGGTGTCCCTTCCTGTAAGGTCTTTATGGTGTCCCTTCCTGTAAGGTCTTTATGGTGTCCCTTCCTGTAAGGTCTTTATGGTGTCCCTTCCTGTAAGGTCTTTATGGTGTCCCTTCCTGTAAG
>NC_091192.1:10357557-10480057 GCF_040958095.1 Procambarus clarkii
ACAGTGTAGCAGACTGTGAGACATTAGAGAGGGGAGAGCTCCCTTCTAACAGGTAATACAGAGACAGTGTAGCAGACTGTGAGACATTAGAGAGGGGAGAGCTCCCTTCTAACAGGTAATACAGAGACAGTGTAGCAGACTGTGAGACATTAGAGAGGGGAGAGCTCCCTTCTAACAGGTAATACAGAGACAGTGTAGCAGACTGTGAGACATTAGAGAGGGGAGAGCTCCCTTCTAACAGGTAATACAGAGACAGTGTAGCAGAGTGTGAGACATTAGAGAGGGGAGAGCTCCCTTCTAACAGGTAATACAGAGACAGTGTAGCAGAGTGTGAGACATTAGAGAGGGGAGAGCTCCCTTCTAACAGGTAATACAGAGACAGTGTAGCAGACTGTGAGACATTAGAGAGGGGAGAGCTCCCTTCTAACAGGTAATACAGAGACAGTGTAGCAGACTGTGAGACATTAGAGAGGGGAGAGCTCCCTTCTAACAGGTAATACAGAGACAGTGTAGCAGACTGTGAGACATTAGAGAGGGGAGAGCTCCCTTCTAACAGGTAATACAGAGACAGTGTAGCAGACTGTGAGACATTAGAGAGGGGAGAGCTCCCTTCTAACAGGTAATACAGAGACAGTGTAGCAGAGTGTGAGACATTAGAGAGGGGAGAGCTCCCTTCTAACAGGTAATACAGAGACAGTGTAGCAGAGTGTGAGACATTAGAGAGGGGAGAGCTCCCTTCTAACAGGTAATACAGAGACAGTGTAGCAGACTGTGAGACATTAGAGAGGGGAGAGCTCCCTTCTAACAGGTAATACAGAGACAGTGTAGCAGAGTGTGAGACATTAGAGAGGGGAGAGCTCCCTTCTAACAGGTAATACAGAGACAGTGTAGCAGAGTGTGAGACATTAGAGAGGGGAGAGCTCCCTTCTAACAGGTAATACAGAGACAGTGTAGCAGACTGTGAGACATTAGAGAGGGGAGAGCTCCCTTCTAACAGGTAATACAGAGACAGTGTAGCAGACTGTGAGACATTAGAGAGGGGAGAGCTCCCTTCTAACAGGTAATACAGAGACAGTGTAGCAGACTGTGAGACATTAGAGAGGGGAGAGCTCCCTTCTAACAGGTAATACAGAGACAGTGTAGCAGACTGTGAGACATTAGAGAGGGGAGAGCTCCCTTCTAACAGGTAATACAGAGACAGTGTAGCAGACTGTGAGACATTAGAGAGGGGAGAGCTCCCTTCTAACAGGTAATACAGAGACAGTGTAGCAGACTGTGAGACATTAGAGAGGGGAGAGCTCCCTTCTAACAGGTAATACAGAGACAGTGTAGCAGACTGTGAGACATTAGAGAGGGGAGAGCTCCCTTCTAACAGGTAATACAGAGACAGTGTAGCAGAGTGTGAGACATTAGAGAGGGGAGAGCTCCCTTCTAACAGGTAATACAGAGACAGTGTAGCAGAGTGTGAGACATTAGAGAGGGGAGAGCTCCCTTCTAACAGGTAATACAGAGACAGTGTAGCAGAGTGTGAGACATTAGAGAGGGGAGAGCTCCCTTCTAACAGGTAATACAGAGACAGTGTAGCAGAGTGTGAGACATTAGAGAGGGGAGAGCTCCCTTCTAACAGGTAATACAGAGACAGTGTAGCAGAGTGTGAGACATTAGAGAGGGGAGAGCTCCCTTCTAACAGGTAATACAGAGACAGTGTAGCAGAGTGTGAGACATTAGAGAGGGGAGAGCTCCCTTCTAACAGGTAATACAGAGACAGTGTAGCAGAGTGTGAGACATTAGAGAGGGGAGAGCTCCCTTCTAACAGGTAATACAGAGACAGTGTAGCAGACTGTGAGACATTAGAGAGGGGAGAGCTCCCTTCTAACAGGTAATACAGAGACAGTGTAGCAGAGTGTGAGACATTAGAGAGGGGAGAGCTCTCTTCTAACAGGTAATACCACACACTTCATTTATTTTTGTTAACCAAAGTTGCAACAGGAATACCAAGGTGAGGAAGACAATGTAGGCCAGGCTGCGTGTCCTGAGGCTCTCACAAGGACTCTTGTAAACATTGTTAATGTGTGCAGCTGTAACTCCCACAATGTTCAACTGCAACATGATCAATTGTGCCATTTTCCGCAACCCGTCCGTGTTGTCTAGTTAATGGTGGCCGTGTTCTCCACCACCCTGGCCGTGTTCTCCACCACCCTGGCCGTGTTCTCCACCACCCTGGCCGTGTTCTCCACCACCCTGGCCGTGTTCTCCACCACCCTGGCCGTGTTCTCCACCACCCTGGCCGTGTTCTCCACCACCCTGGCCGTGTTCTCCACCACCGTGGCCGTGTTCACCACCACCCTGGCCGTGTTCTCCACCACCGTGGCCGTGTTCTCCACCACCCTGGCCGTGTTCTCCACCACCCTGGCCGTGTTCTCCACCACCCTGGCCGTGTTCTCCACCACCGTGGCCGTGTTCTCCACCACCCTGGCCGTGTTCTCCACCACCCTGGCCGTGTTCTCCACCACCCTGGCCGTGTTCTCCACCACCCTGGCCGTGTTCTCCACCACCCTGGCCGTGTTCTCCACCACCCTGGCCGTGTTCTCCACCACCCTGGCCGTGTTCTCCACCACCCTGGCCGTGTTCTTCACCGTGGTGTAGTTGATATCACATAACCAAACACACACTTGATGGGAATTTATATCAGGCCAGACCAGTCCCTTGAAGCCCATATCAAGAGGATAACATCAGCGGCATATGCCAGGCTGGCCAACATACGAACGGCATTCAGAAACTTGTGTAAGGAATCATTCAGAACTTTGTAAACCACATATGTCAGACCAATCCTGGAGTATGCAGCCCCAGCATGGAGTCCATATCTAGTCAAGGATAAGACTAAACTGGAAAAGGTTCAAAGGTTTGCCACCAGACTAGTACCCGAGCTGAGAGGTATGAGCTACGAGGAGAGACTACGGGAATTGAACCTCTCGTCGCTGGATGACAGAAGCGTTAGGTGGGACATGATCACCACATATAACATTCTCAAAGGAACTGATAAAGACAGGCTATTTAACACAAGGGGCACACGCACAAGGGGACACAGGTGGAAACTGATTGCCCAAATGAGCCACAGAGATATTAGAAAGAACTTTTTCAGTGTCAGAGTGGTTAACAGATGGAATGCATTAGGCAGTGATGTGGTGGAGGCTGACTCCATACACAGTTTCAAGTGTAGATATGATAGAGCCCAGTAGGCTCAGGAATCTGTACACGAGTTTATTGACAGTTGAGAGGCGGGACCAAAGAGCCAGAGCTCAACCCCCGCAAGCACAACTAGGTGAGTACACCCCCCCCACCACACACTCACTACTGTCTTAAGAATCTATATGTATGAAAGAGAATGTATGTTAGTTCGTGTGACCAAGGATAAGAGGCCACACGCTTGGGCTTGCCTCACCTAACTTTGTGGGGTTAATGGTCTGGGGTGCGGGACGGACATAGGCTGGGCGGGGTCGGCCTAAGTTAAATGCTTTAAGAAATATTAGCCTATATAGAGACCCCCATACGTTGTAATAGTCAAGTGTGATATATTGAGTATGGTGCCTAGAGTTACTGCTTCCTAATATATTATCCGACAGACCCATTATAGTGGTTGTTGTGCTTTTTAATAATAACTTTTTGGGGAGATGGAGAAGTAGAGGAGGACGATTGGAGGGGAGGGGGGGGGAGGGTAAGGTGGATATGGTGAGAAGGGGAAAGAAGAGCGGGCTGGAACTGTGTGTGTGTGGGGGGGGGGGGGAAGGAGAGGCTACCCCGGGCACCGCCGGGTACTCGTAATGTAAGCATAACGGCACGGCAGCACAACCCTTCCCACTAGGGTCTTCCCTCCCTCTCCCGCCAGCATCCCCAGGCGCCGGAGTTAACTGAACCTGTAACTGACGCATCCTGCCCCGCCTGGCCTGTACCCTCTATCCTGCCCCGCCTGGCCTGTACCCTCTATCCTGCCCCGCCTGGCCTGTACCCTCTATCCTGCCCCGCCTGGCCTGTACCCTCTATCCTGCCCCGTCTGGCCTGTATCCTCTATCCTGCCCCGCCTGGCCTGTATCCTCTATCCTGCCCCCGCCTGGCCTGTACCCTCTATCCTGCCCCCGTCTGGCCTGTACCCTCTATCCTGCCCCGCCTGGCCTGTACCCTCTATCCTGCCCCCGTCTGGCCTGTACCCTCTATCCTGCCCCCGTCTGGCCTGTACCCTCTATCCTGCCCCGCCTGACCTGTACCCTCTATCCTGCCCCGTCTGGCCTGTACCCTCTATCCTGCCCCGCCTGACCTGTACCCTCTATCCTGCCCCGTCTGGCCTGTATCCTCTATCCTGCCCTCGCCTGGCCTGTACCCTCTATCCTGCCCCGCCTGACCTGTACCCTCTATCCTGCCCCGCCTGGCCTGTACCCTCTATCCTGTCCCGTCTGGCCTGTATCCTCTATCCTGCCCTCGCCTGGCCTGTACCCTCTATCCTGCCCCGCCTGACCTGTACCCTCTATCCTGCCCCGCCTGGCCTGTACCCTCTATCCTGTCCCGTCTGGCCTGTATCCTCTATCCTGCCCTCGCCTGGCCTGTACCCTCTATCCTGCCCCCGTCTGGCCTGTACCCTCTATCCTGCCCCGCCTGGCCTGTACCCTCTATCCTGCCCCGCCTGACCTGTACCCTCTATCCTGCCCCCGTCTGGCCTGTACCCTCTATCCTGCCCCGCCTGGCCTGTACCCTCTATCCTGCCCCGCCTGGCCTGTACCCTCTATCCTGCCCCGCCTGACCTGTACCCTCTATCCTGCCCCCGTCTGGCCTGTACCCTCTATCCTGCCCCGCCTGACCTGTACCCTCTATCCTGCCCCGCCTGACCTGTACCCTCTATCCTGCCCCGCCTGACCTGTACCCTCTATCCTGCCCCGCCTGACCCGATTTATTATAAATCGGTTGTATAAAATATAAAAAAATGTAAAATAATTGTCTGCCTTATGCCCTAAAGTGTAGGTTTTCTTTAATGTAAAATTATAGGTGATAATCAAAAACTTTTCGAATTCCATATTTCACCTGCTTGAGCATAGTGCAGTGTTTTACCCTGAGTCAACCAGGGATAGGGAGTAGGTAACTAAGTAATGGTTTAGACGTGCACAACAGATATTGTGTACGAGGATGGCGGCCCTTGAGGAGAGAGAGGTTGCTACACCACCATGTAACACCACACAGACATCATCAGTATTGACCACAGCAACACACTGTTTCCCACAACATTAATGAAATACAATCGTAAAGTATCTTGCAGTATGTGAGAAACAATACATCAGCTTATATTGATTATAATATAGTTGTATCTGTACTCTGTAGAGGGTTAGAGATGTGTGATCGTACATAGAGTGCGGTGTTATCGTACATTGAACCTCAGAAGGTGATGGAAGTGATTATAAGGGTAAACAGGAGCATGTGCTAGGACAGTGCCGTGTGTCTTGGAGAAGGTGAGAGATGTGTGGTCACACACAGTGTAGTGTGTTACTGAGCTACAGGTGCCTGAAGTGTTTGGTAGTGTTATACACCGTCCAGGCACTACGTCCACTTCCCTCCCTCCAATATACTCACTTCCAAATCTGTTTAAATTGGAATTATAAATTTATGTCTCCTAATAATACAAAAATAATGAATCTGGTATTTTGTTCCTATAATAACAAAAATTGGAATAAAATAGTTTTCAAAATATCTTCAATGATCTTGTAACGCTTGTTGATTTGTGCATGGTCCAAAAATTTAATTAAAGTCGCATAAAAACTAACGGAGAAGTTGAATTATTCCAGGAATGTTGGCCCGAGATGGAATTATCCCGCCAAAACTGTACGGTCAACAATATCACTTATGACCATCTTGGTCACTGTGTGACCATCTTGGTCACTGTGTGAACATCTTGGTCACTGTGTGACCATCTTGGTCACTGTGTGACCATCTTGGTCACTGTGTGAACATCTTGGTCACTGTGTGAACATCTTGGTCACTGTGTGACCATCTTGGTCACTGTGTGACCATCTTGGTCACTGTGTGAACATCTTGGCCACTGTGTGACCATCTTGGCCACTGTGTGACCATCTTGGTCACTGTGTGACCATCTTGGTCACTGTGTGACCATCTTAGTCACTTGTGACCATCTTGGTCACTGTGTGACCATCTTGGTCACTGTGTGACCATCTTGGTCACTGTGTGACCATCTTGGTCACTGTGTGACCATCTTGGTCACTGTGTGAACATCTTGGCCACTGTGTGACCATCTTGGCCACTGTGTGACCATCTTGGTCACTGTGTGACCATCTTGGTCACTGTGTGACCATCTTAGTCACTTGTGACCATCTTGGTCACTGTGTGACCATCTTGGTCACTGTGTGACCATCTTGGTCACTGTGTGACCATCTTGGTCACTGTGTGACCATCTTGGCCACTGTGTGAACATCTTGGCCACTGTGTGACCATCTTGGCCACTGTGTGACCATCTTGGTCACTGTGTGACCATCTTGGTCACTGTGTGACCATCTTGGTCACTGTGTGACCATCTTGGTCACTGTGTGACCATCTTGGTCACTGTGTGACCATCTTGGTCACTGTGTGACCATCTTGGCCACTGTGTGACCATCTTGGTCACTGTGTGACCATCTTGGCCACTGTGTGACCATCTTGGTCACTGTGTGACCATCTTGGTCACTGTGTGACCATCTTGGTCACTGTGTGACCATCTTGGTCACTGTGTCTATACTGCTCAGTGACTGGTGCTGAGCAATATGGTGGTGTTTTATCGTGTGTGGTAAACAACTACTTGTAACTCACCATTATTACAAGAGTTGTTTACGTGGGAGTTGTTGTTTACGTGGGAGTTGTTGTTCACGTGGGAGTTGTTGTTCACGTGGGAGTTGTTGTTCACGTGGGAGTTGTTGTTTACGTGGGAGTTGTTGTTTACGTGGGAGTTGTTGTTTACGTGGGAGTTGTTGTTTACGTGGGAGTTGTTGTTCACGTGGGAGTTGTTGTTCACGTGGGAGTTGTTGTTTACGTGGGAGTTGTTGTTTACGTGGGAGTTGTTGTTTACGTGGGAGTTGTTGTTCACGTGGGAGTTGTTGTTCACGTGGGAGTTGTTGTTTACGTGGGAGTTGTTGTTCACGTGGGAGTTGTTGTTCACGTGGGAGGAGAGTGGAGCCTTTAACTCTCCTGTCCACTCCAGATTGATCGTAGTTCAGTGAAGAGTATTAAACCTGGGAGATTATTGAGTAATGTAGCAAAGGTTACTGTGTGGTATAGGCCCCCCTTCCCCCCCCCTCTCCCTCCCCCCTCTCCCTCCCCCCTCTCCCTCCCCCCTCTCCCTCCCCCCTCTCCCTCCCCCTCTCCTCCCCCTCTCCTCCTCCTCCCCTCCTCCTCCCCTCCTCCTCCCCTCCTCCTCCCCTCCTCCTCCCCTCCTCCTCCCCCCCTCCCCCCCCTCCCCTCCTCCTCCCCCCCTCCCCCCCTCCCCCCCCCTCCCCGTGTTACCTTAGCTCTAGTGTTGTCAGTGACCTTGTGTGTGGTGGTGAGCGTCAACAGGGTGAGAGGCGCTGGGCCGCTGACATCACCAGCTAATGCTGATGTCATTAGTGCTGACGTCACCATTGATGCCGCCGCCATCTTGGTGACGTCACCAACCAAGAATGCCTTCTTCAGTACATGTTCTTGAAGGAAACTCTGATACCGTGGTAATTACATTGTTACATCTGATAATGTCTCGTATCAAACCATCTTCTGTATGTTCTTAGATGTGACAGAAGCTTCTGAAGACGTTGATGCAATGCTGGGGAGTTGGCCCTCTGATGCGTGACGTCACACCATAACAAACATCTTGTGTGGTGGCAGGTGTGGGCGTGTTGGTTGGCAAGCCTGGTGGTGGGTGGCAGGTGTGGGCGTGTTGGTTGGCAAGCCTGGTGGTGGGTGGCAGGTGTGGGCGTGTTGGTTGGCAAGCCTGGTGGTGGGTGGAGGTGTGGGCGTGTTGGTTGGCAAGCCTGGTGGTGGGTGGAGGTGTGGGCGTGTTGGTTGGCAAGCCTGGTGGTGGGTGGCAGGTGTGGGCGTGTTGGTTGGCAAGCCTGGTGGTGGGTGGCAGGTGTGGGCGTGTTGGTTGGCAAGCCTGGTGGTGGGTGGAGGTGTGGGCGTGTTGGTTGGCAAGCCTGGTGGTGGGTGGAGGTGTGGGCGTGTTGGTTGGCAAGCCTGGTGGTGGGTGGCAGGTGTGGGCGTGTTGGTTGGCAAGCCTGGTGGTGGGTGGAGGTGAGGTCACCCACCGCTGCCCACCTGGAGGGTCACCACTGCCCACCTGGAGGGTCACCACTGCCCACCTGGAGGGTCACCACTGCCCACCTGGAGGGTCACCACTGCCCACCTGGAGGGTCACCACTGCCCACCTGGAGGGTCACCACTGCCCACCTGGAGGGTCACCACTGCCCACCTGGAGGGTCACCACTGCCCACCTGGAGGGGCACCACTGCCCACCTGGAGGGGCACCACTGCCCACCTGGAGGGGCACCACTGCCCACCTGGAGGGGCACCACTGCCCACCTGGAGGGTCACCACTGCCCACCTGGAGGGTCCCCACTGCCCACCTGGAGGGTCACCACTGCCCACCTGGAGGGTCACCACTGCCCACCTGGAGGGTCACCACTGCCCACCTGGAGGGTCACCACTGCCCACCTGGAGGGTCACCACTGCCCACCTGGAGGGTCACCACTGCCCACCTGGAGGGGCACCACTGCCCACCTGGAGGGGCACCACTGCCCACCTGGAGGGGCACCACTGCCCACCTGGAGGGGCACCACTGCCCACCTGGAGGGGCACCACTGCCCACCTGGAGGGTCACCACTGCCCACCTGGAGGGTCACCACTGCCCACCTGGAGGGTCACCACTGCCCACCTGGAGGGTCACCACTGCCCACCTGGAGGGTCACCACTGCCCACCTGGAGGGTCACCACTGCCCACCTGGAGGGTCACCACTGCCCACCTGGAGGGGCACCACTGCCCACCTACACCTGGGCTGCCTCACTCTCAGCCCACGTGGGTGTGGGCGTTAGTGTCTCCTCGCTTAAGCATAGTTTAAACCCCGCTTCCTACCTCAGGGTGCTGGGGTCAACTGGGGGTGACGGTGCTGGGGTCAACTGGGGGTGACGGTGCTGGGGTCAACTGGGGGTGACGGTGCTGGGGTCAACTGGGGGTGACGGTGCTGGGGTCAACTGGGGGTGACGGTGCTGGGGTCAACTGGGGGTGACGGTGCTGGGGTCAACTGGGGGTGACGGTGCTGGGGTCAACTGGGGGTGACGGTGCTGGGGTCAACTGGGGGTGACGGTGCTGGGGTCAACTGGGGGTGACGGTGCTGGGGTCAACTGGGGGTGACGGTGCTGGGGTCAACTGGGGGTGACGGTGCTGGGGTCAACTGGGGGTGACGGTGCTGGGGTCAACTGGGGGGGGGGTGACCCCCGTACCACCGTCACTGAGGACTGACGAGGTCGTGCGCTACACGATGGTCTCTTGTTTATAAGGTCAATATATGTCGATATTTTATTGACCTTTGTACTTAAAGTTCCACTGCATTCCTAAACACCGTAGTGACCCCTGTAGTGTGGCTCATTACTTTACTGGCACACACACACTTATACACGCTCATACACGCACGCACGCTGTGTGTGTGTGTACTCACCTAATTGTGTCTGCAGGATCGAGCATTGACTTGGATCCCGCCTTTCCAGCCATCGGATATTTACAGCAATGACTGTGGTCCTATTTCCCTATCATACCTGGTTTTAAAATTATGAATAGTATTTGGCTTCCTCAACCTGTTCCTTAATTTCATTCCATTTTCCCACTACTCTCACGCTTCTTCTAACTTCCTAAACTTCCTAACATCTATGTGACTCATCTGAGTTTCCAGCTTCCATCCATGTCCCCTCGTTCTGTTACTATTCCGTGTGAACATTTCGTCTATGTCCACACTGTCAATCCCCCTGAGTATTTTATACGTTCCTATCATGTCCCCCCTCTCCCTTCTTCTTTCTAGTGTCGTAAGGCACAGTTCCCTCAGGCGCTCCTCATACCCCATCCCTCGTAGCTCTGGGACGAATCTCGTTGCAAACCTCTGAACCTTTTCCAGTTTCCTTATATGCTTCTTCAGATGGGGACTCCATGATGAGGCGGCATACTCTTAAGACTGGCCTCACGTAGGCAGTGTAAAGCGCCCTAAATGCCTCCTTACTTAGGTTTCTGAATGATGTTCTAACTTTTGCCAGTGTTGAGTACGCTGCTGTCGTTATCCTATTTATATGTGCTTCAGGAGATAGATTAGATGTTACGTCCACACCCAGGACTCTTTCGCGCGTCGTCACAGGTAGGCTGTTCCCCTTCATTGTGTACTGTCCCTTTGGTCTCCTATCTCCTAGTCCCATTTCCATAACTTTACATTTGCTCGTGTTTTCTCGTGTGTGTGTGTGTGTGTGTGTGTGTGTGTGTGTGTGTGTGTATGTGTATTCACCTAGTTATATTCACCTAGTTGTGTTTGCAGGGGTTGAGCTTTGCTCTTTCGGCCTGCCTCTCAACTGTCAATCAACTGTTTTACTAATTTTTGTTTTCTCTCCACACACACACACACACACACACACACACACACACACGCACACGCACACGCACACGCACACACACACACACACACACACCAGGAAGCAGCCCGTGACAGCTGACTAACTCCCAGGTACCTATTTACTGCTAGGTAACAAGGGCATTCAGGGTGAAAGAAACTTTGTCCATTTGTTTCTGTCTGGTGCGGGAATCGAACCCGCGCCACAGAATTAAGAGTCCTGCGCGCTATCCACCAGGCTACCAAGTCCTCATAGCCATGGGGCCTGGTAGTGTGTACTCACCTAATTGTGTTTGCGGGGGTTGAGCTCTGGCTCTTTGGTCCCGCCTCTCAACCGTCAATCAACAGGTGTGTATGTGTGTGTACTCTGGCCACTACCGACCATTCCCAGGATGCCGTCCCTAGAAACTGTGCCAGGTAGCTATTTACTACCGGGTGAAGAGAGGCATCAGGTAGTGTTGAGAGTAGCGGTGCTATGTAATACTGGAGGGTGGTGGCGTGTGAAGGTAGACGAGTGTGTATAGCTCTACCCTCTACCACACACCACCACCCCGGCACCTTAACTACTGACACACCTGGACAACACTCTACACACCTGGAAGTCAGCGCTAGGAGAGGTCTCATGAGCGACGCTGCTAGTTACAGACCTGTGTCATATCGCCCACATCACACTGCAGTGAGAGAGATGGTAGGACGTGTGCAATATACCCAGTGAACTGTGTCACTAACAACCCCTAGTATGGAGGATTGTTCTTGCTGTTCATTGTGAACAAACTCTACGTAGGCAGGTTGTTCAGCGGTGGCCCTGACCTCAATGGAATTTCCTGAGACATAACTTAGTGGGGGGAGGTGGGGGGGGGGGGGGGGGTAGGGGGGATGTTGAGAAAGAGGAACCTTTAAGGTACTGAACAAATTGGGAGATATTTATCCAGGTAATTGGTTTAAAAGGTTTGGTTGTGGTCCCTGTAGCCAAGTGTGTGTGGTGTAGTGTGTGTGGTGTAGTGTGTGTGGTGTAGTGTGTGTGGTGTAGTGTGTGTGGTGTAGTGTGTGTGGTGTAGTGTGTGTGGTGTAGTGTGTGTGGTGTAGTGTGTGTGGTGTAGTGTGTGTGGTGTAGTGTGTGTGGTGTAGTGTGTGTGGTGTAGTGTGTGTGGTGTAGTGTGTGTGGTGTAGTGTGTGTGGTGTAGTGTGTGTGGTGTAGTGTGTGTGGTGTAGTGTGTGTGGTGTAGTGTGTGTGGTGTAGTGTGTAGTGTGTGTGGTGTAGTGTGTGTGGTGTAGGGTGTAGTGTGTGTGGTGTAGTGTGTGTGGTGTAGTGTGTGTGGTGTAGTGTGTAGTGTGTGTGGTGTAGTGTGTGTGGTGTAGTGTGTAGGGTGTAGTGTGTGTGGTGTAGTGTGTAGTGTGTGTGGTGTAGTGTGTGTGGTGTAGGGTGTAGTGTGTGTGGTGTAGTGTGTGTGGTGTAGAGTGTAGTGTGTGTGGTGTAGTGTGTGTGGTGTAGTGTGTACACCTTGTGAAGTGGTCCATTAAGGGCGTATTGGTGTGGCGGCCAGTCTTATAGTCCCGCCCACACCGCCGCTCACACCGCCGCTCACACCGCCGCCCACACCGCCGCTCACACCGCCGCCCACACCGCCGCTCACACCGCCGCCCACACCGCCGCTCACACCGCCGCTCACACCGCCGCCCACACCGCCGCTCACACCGCCGCCCACACCGCCGCTCACACCGCCGCCCACACCGCCGCTCACACCGCCGCCCACACCGCCGCTCACACCGCCGCTCACACCGCCGCCCACACCGCCGCCCACACCGCCGCTCACACCGCCGCTCACACCGCCGCCCACACCGCCGCCCACACCGCCGCTCACACCGCCGCTCACACCGCCGCCCACACCGCCGCTCACACGCCCACAGTGTAGCGTCAGGCCCACACATTACCATAGTGCTCATCCCCTCCCCTCCCGCCTACACCAATGTACACCCCGCCCCCACACCCCGCCCCCGCACCCCACCCCCACACCCCGCCCCCACACCCCGCCCCCACACCCCGCCCCCACACCCCGCCCCCACACCCCGCCCCCACACCCCGCCCCCGCACCCCGCCCCCACACCCCGCCCCCGCACCCCGCCCCCGCACCCCGCCCCCGCACCCCGCCCCCACACCCCGCCCCCACACCCCGCCCCCACACCCCGCCCCCACACCCCGCCCCCACACCCCGCCCCCACACCCCGCCCCCACACCCCGCCCACACCAAGTTACATTACGGTAGGCTAGTACAGGTAAGTTAGTTTATGTAGAGTTATGCCGTGATGTTCAGACTTTGTTGAACGAAGGAGTTACAGAACAACTTTGATGACTGAGATTAACTTCTGATGGCTCTGACAATAACTTTTGAGGACATGAGTAGTATTTTGACGTCTTTGAGAGTCTCTCTGATGTACTTGAGTGCGTTAGTGACTATTTTTTCTTTTCCCAAGAAGTTATATTTGACTATTTTTAGTTAAGGGGAAAAGTTATTTTAATTAAGAAAGGATGTAAAGATGATGTACTTGCTTATTGTTTAAAGTTAAGTGAGCCATATTGTTCGCCTCGAAGGTGCTGAAAGAAGTAATATTTGACTATTTTTAGTGACTTGACGAATAATTTTAGGTAAAAAAGATAAGAAAATATGGTGAAAAGTGAATATTTTTAGTTGAGAGAAGTAATATGTTAGTTAAGAAACGACAAGAAAGATAAACATGGCTAGTTGCAGTTGATTGACCAATATTTTAGTTAAGAAATGATGGTGACTATTTTGTGGTTGACGAATATTTTAGTTAAAAACAACAAGAAAAGTTTGTCCTTGTAAATCTGTACTGAATGGAAGAAAACAGTTTTACATTAGATTTTAAAGAACATGTAAGAGAATGTGGTGAACACAGTGAACACACGGGGAACATGACAAAGAACGCAGAACATGTAAGAAAATGCGGTGAACACACGGGGAACATGACTAAGAACGCAGGACATGTAAGAGAATGAACACTGATCTTGTGAAGAACATTCTGAGAACATGACAAAGAACATAGACATAAATGGAGAAACAGGTGAAAAATGTCATTTGAATGTGTATAAAACACGAATAATGAGTATAAACAGTTGTAGAGAGAAGATGGAGGGAATACATAAATACAGAGAACATGCTGTGAACATTGGTAGAACATGAAGAACATGAAGAATATGGAGAGAATATACACGTACAGTAAGATTATTGAAGGTTTGAATAAGTTGGGAAATGGACAAGATGATGGGGGAGTAGGGGGAGAGGGAGGAGAAGATAAGAGGGGGAGGAAGGGAAGGGAAGGGGGGCGAGATGCTGGGAGTAGGGGTGTGTGGGGGGAGGGGAAGATAAGGGTGTGGGGAGATAAGGGTGGGAAAAGGTAAGGTGTGATATGACTGCGTGTGATTATTATTATTATTATTATTACAGTGTGAATGATTATTTACACAGGTGAGTAAACAAAGGGTGTTGAAGGACAGGATGTGTTTACTTTGATAATGTGAGACACTGGAGAGCGTCTTCATCTGAACTAGTTAAGTTTGATGAACTAGGACAAGAGCTGGAGTTCGGTAATTTACTTGTTGAGTTATTTAACACGAATCTGAAATGTAGTGGGGGGGGGTTAAAATTGTCTTGGTATTTGTGTGGGCAACAATTAACTTACACGAGCACACTCAGGAGGAGCACAAGAGCTGAAACTTTAATACTGTTTTTAATTTATGTTACTACGTTAGAAATGGAACAGGTTTAAATGTCAGGAAACTTGGGCTGATAGTAGTGAATTTACAAGAGGAATCTAAGGCGGAGAACGGGAGCTAGAGTTCGACAACTGTGTTTTCTTTCCTTACAATGTTTGAAATATGACTGCTTTAATTTTCAAGGAAGTTGATTAGGTATTAACGAAGATACCAGAAGGGGTTAAGGTGGGGGACCGGAGCTGGAGCTCGGTAACTAAAGTATTGTATTGTACTACTTCTGAAATATAGCGGTTTTAAATTTCATGGAAATTGTTGAGGTATTAATGAAGATACGAGACGGTTAAGGGGGGGGATAAGAGCTAGAGTTCGGTAATTGTTTGGAACTAATGTACTGCGTCTGAAATATGACGGAGGTAAAGAAGGCGGGGCAGGGGAGCTAGAACTTCCTTACCGACTTGATTTAATTTACTACGTCTGAAATATGACCGTTTAAAATTGGGCTAAAAATTGGGTTATTAGTAAGGAAACTCCACACAAATGTGGTCGCTGACAAATGTTGGTCTTTTACTGGTCTCTGTCACATTTTGTGTTTTTACTGGACTCTGAAGAAATTCGTTCATCAGCTGGACTCTAATTATCGGTCTTTAAGTGGACTCTGAATAATTTTGGTCTAAAATGGTCTCTGTCATATTTCGGTCTTCAACTGTTCTCTGAATAATTTTCGGTCATTTACAGGTGAAATAGCAATAAATGGATATAAAATCTTAAAACTTACTGCTAAGATGTCTATTTTCCTTAACAAACTTCTATGAACATATTCTCTGAAAATGATCTTTTTTGACGAATTTTGGTCTTAAACTCTTTAAGAAACTTCTATGATTATATGAACTCTGAAATATTGTTATAAATCTGAACTCTGTAATATTTTATAATTCCCTCCATAAGAAACCTTTAACTCTAAATCGGTAACTTTTGTCCTGAATTTTCCCCATAAGAAACCTTTAAGGCCATACCCGACACTGGCAAAATTTACCTGTAGCCCCTGACGGCGTAATGGTCCAGGGAAAGGACTTACGCAAGCACTTACGAACGTGTACATCTTTCCTCAATCTTTGACGGCTTTGGTTACATTTATTAAACAGTTTACAACCATGAAAACTTCCTATTTAACTGTTGTCATTGTTATAAACAGCCTCCTGGTGCTTCAGAACTCATTAACTGTTTAATAATTGGAAATAAAGCCGCCAAAGCTTGAGAAAAGATGTACAGGTTCGTAAGTGCTTGCGTAAGTGCTTTCGTGAATCTGGTCCCAGAACTGTTATATTGGTCGACACTCCGCCATCCCTACTACTGCCGCCCACCACCAGGCGGGAGTTACAGTGGTCCAGAGAGTTATGGTGGAGTTACAGTGGTCCAGGTAGTTATGGTGGAGTTACAGTGGTCCAGATAGTTATGGTGGAGTTACAGTGGTCCAGAGAGTTATGGTGGAGTTACAGTGGTCCAGATAGTTATGGTGGAGTTACAGTGGTCCAGGTAGTTATGGTGGAGTTACAGTAGTCCAGATAGTTATGGTGGAGTTACAGTGGTCCAGGTAGTTATGGTGGAGTTACAGTGGTCCAGGGAGTTATGGTGGAGTTACAGTGGTCCAGAGAGTTATGGTGGAGTTACAGTGGTCCAGGTAGTTATGGTGGAGTTACAGTGGTCCAGGTAGTTATGGTGGAGTTACAGTGGTCCAGGTAGTTATGGTGGAGTTACAGTGGTCCAGGGAGTTATGGTGGAGTTACAGTGGTCCAGAGAGTTATGGTGGAGTTACAGTGGTCCAGAGAGTTATGGTGGAGTTACAGTGGTCCAGAGAGTTATGGTGGAGTTACAGTGGTCCAGAGAGTTATGGTGGAGTTACAGTGGTCCAGAGAGTTATGGTGGAGTTACAGTGGTCCAGAGAGTTATGGTGGAGTTACAGTGGTCCAGATAGTTATGGTGGAGTTACAGTGGTCCAGATAGTTATGGGTAGAGTTACAGTGGTCCAGATAGTTATGGGTAGAGTTACAGTGGTGCAGAGAGTTATGGTGGAGTTACAGTGGTGCAGAGAGTTATGGTGGAGTTACAGTGGTCCAGATAGTTATGGTGGAGTTACAGTGGTCCAGATAGTTATGGGTAGAGTTACAGTGGTCCAGATAGTTATGGGTAGAGTTACAGTGGTGCAGAGAGTTATGGTGGAGTTACAGTGGTGCAGAGAGTTATGGGTGGAGTTACAGTGGTGCAGAGAGTTATGGTGGAGTTACAGTGGTCCAGATAGTTATGGTGGAGTTACAGTGGTCCAGATAGTTATGGGTAGAGTTACAGTGGTGCAGATAGTTATGGTGGAGTTACAGTGGTCCAGATAGTTATGGTGGAGTTACAGTGGTGCAGATAGTTATGGTGGAGTTACAGTGGTCCAGATAGTTATGGGTAGAGTTACAGTGGTGCAGATAGTTATGGGAGGAGTTACAGTGGTCCAGATAGTTATGGGAAGAGTTACAGTGGTCCAGATAGTTATGGGTGGAGTTACAGTGGTGCAGGTAGTTATGGGAAGAGTTACAGTGGTCCAGATAGTTATGGTGGAGTTACAGTGGTCCAGATAGTTATGGGAAGAGTTACAGTGGTCCAGATAGTTATGGTGGAGTTACAGTGGTCCAGATAGTTATGGTGGAGTTACAGTGGTCCAGATAGTTATGGTGGAGTTACAGTGGTCCAGATAGTTATGGGTAGAGTTACAGTGGTGCAGATAGTTATGGGTAGAGTTACAGTGGTGCAGATAGTTATGGGTAGAGTTACAGTGGTGCAGATAGTTATGGGTAGAGTTACAGTGGTGCAGATAGTTATGGGTGGTGGTGGGTAAGGAAGCCATGATGATGGTGGTGGTATAAATATAAGAGACAGCCGCCACTCAGAATACGAGACAATGGTGTGCAGGTGTGCAGACTGTTGCGTTATTTGGGCCACCTTGCCAGGTCCCGGCCATTGTCCATGATGATTGGTCAACGGCAGACTGCTTCCTCTGTCGCCGTACTTCCTCTTTGAACCCCCTTTAATTCAGGAGTGTTGACCCTTCACTCTTCAATCCCTGTGGGTCTCCCTGTGGGTCTCCCTGTGGGTCTTCCCTCCACCACCTCCACGGTCCACCGGAACACCCCCCCCCCCTCCTCATTCACCAGGAAGTTGTCTTAAACTTAGGTACGTCTGTGTTTATCCAGATATCCACATGGGATCCCAGACACACCTCAAGGTAACGATCTTTGGAGCTTTTGTAGTGACTCCACGTGCTGCGTTCTGACGACACCTGGCACTCTGACACCACCTTTGGCACTGACACCCCTCGCGGCACACTGACACCACCTGTGTGTGTCACTGGTGAGAGTGGTGGTGGTGGTGTAAGCTGGTGGTCAACCACAGCTACCTCTGGCACCTCTGGCATTGTTGGTGTCAGGCCAGACGTGGCACGACCTGTGGCACCCTGCTGTAATACACCTGCCCTGCTGGCACCGTACACAGGCGTGTATGGCGCACCACGCCTCCCACTGACTTTTAGCGACGCCAGCACAGCTCCAGCACCACCAAAGGTCACCATGACCTTCTGCAACACTCCACGGGTCCTAACATCACCCTCTAACACAGCACTCAACGGGTCCTAACATCACCCTCTAACACAACACTCCACGGGTCCTAATATCACCCTCTAACACAGCACTCAACGGGTCCTAACATCACCCTCTAACACAACACTCCACGGGTCCTAACATCAACCTCTAACACAACACTCCACGGGTCCTAACATCACCCTCTAACACAACACTCCACGGGTCCTAACATCACCTTCTAACACATCAATCCACGGGGCCTAACATCACCCTCTAACACAACGCTCCACGGGTCCTAACATCACCCTCTAACACAACACTCCACGGGTCCTAACATCACCCTCTAACACAACACTCCACGGGTCCTAACATCACCTTCTAACACAACACTCCACGGGTCCTAACATCACCTTCTAACACAACACTCCACGGGGCCTAACATCACCCTCTAACACAACACTCCACGGGGCCTAACATCACCTTCTAACACAGCACTCCACGGGTCCTAACATCACCCTCTAACACAACACTCCACGGGTCCTAACATCACCTTCTAACACAGCACTCCACGGGTCCTAACATCACCCTCTAACACAACACTCCACGGGTCCTAACATCACCTAACACAGCACTCCACGGGGCCTAACATCACCTTCTAACACAGCACTCCACGGGGCCTAACAGCAACCTCCTCTAACACAGCACTCCACGGGGCCTAACATCACCTTCTAACACAGCACTCCACGGGGCCTAACAGCAACCTCCTCTAACACAGCACTCCACGGGTCCTAACATCAACCTCTAACACAACACTCCACGGGTCCTAACATCATCCTCTAACACAGCACTCCACGGGTCCTAACATCAACCTCTAACACAACACTCCACGGGTCCTAACATCACCCTCTAACACAACACTCCACGGGTCCTAACATCACCCTCTAACACAGCACTCCACGGGTCCTAACATCACCTTCTAACACAACACTCCACGGGTCCTAACATCACCCTCTAACACAACACTCCACGGGTCCTAACATTACCCTCTAACACAACACTCCACGGGTCCTAACAGCAACCTCCTCTAACACAGCACTCCACGGGGCCTAACATCACCTTCTAACACAGCACTCCACGGGGCCTAACAGCAACCTCCTCTAACACAGCACTCCACGGGGCCTAACAGCAACCTCCTCTAACACAGCACTCCACGGGGCCAAACATCACCTTCTAACACAGCACTCCACGGGGCCTAACAGCAACCTCCTCTAACACAGCACTCCACGGGGCCTAACAGCAACCTCCTCTAACACAGCACTCCACGGGGCCTAACATCACCCTCTAACACAACACTCCACGGGGCCTAACATCACCCTCTAACACAACACTCCACGGGTCCTAACATCAACCTCTAACACAGCACTCCACGGGTCCTAACATCAACCTCTAACACAACACTCCACGGGTCCTAACATCACCCTCTAACACAACACTCCACGGGTCCTAACATCATCCTCTAACACAACACTCCACGGGGCCTAACATCACCTTCTAACACAGCACTCCACGGGTCCTAACATCACCCTCTAACACAGCACTCCACGGGTCCTAACATCAACCTCTAACACAACACTCCACGGGTCCTAACATCACCCTCTAACACAACACTCCACGGGTCCTAACATCACCCTCTAACACAACACTCCACGGGTCCTAACATCACCCTCTAACACAACACTCCACGGGTCCTAACATCATCCTCTAACACAGCACTCCACGGGTCCTAACATCACCTTCTAACACAGCACTCCACGGGGCCTAACAGCAACCTCCTCTAACACAGCACTCCACGGGTCCTAACATCAACCTCTAACACAACACTCCACGGGTCCTAACATCATCCTCTAACACAGCACTCCACGGGTCCTAACATCAACCTCTAACACAACACTCCACGGGTCCTAACATCACCCTCTAACACAACACTCCACGGGTCCTAACATCACCCTCTAACACAGCACTCCACGGGGCCTAACAGCAACCTCCTCTAACACAACACTCCACGGGGCCTAACATCACCCTCTAACACAACACTCCACGGGTCCTAACATCACCCTCTAACACAGCACTCCACGGGGCCTAACATCACCCTCTAACACAACACTCCACGGGTCCTAACATCACCCTCTAACACAACACTCCACTGGTCCTAACATCACCCTCTAACACAGCACTCCACGGGGCCTAACAGCAACCTCCTCTAACACAACACTCCACGGGGCCTAACATCACCCTCTAACACAACACTCCACGGGTCCTAACATCACCCTCTAACACAGCACTCCACGGGGCCTAACAGCAACCTCCTCTAACACAACACTCCACGGGGCCTAACATCACCCTCTAACACAACACTCCACGGGTCCTAACATCACCCTCTAACACAACACTCCACTGGTCCTAACATCACCCTCTAACACAGCACTCCACGGGGCCTAACAGCAACCTCCTCTAACACAACACTCCACGGGGCCTAACATCACCTTCTAACACAACACTCCACGGGGCCTAACATCACCTTCTAACACAACACTCCACGGGGCCTAACATCACCTTCTAACACAGCACTCCACGGGGCCTAACATCACCCTCTAACACAACACTCCACGGGGCCTAACATCACCTTCTAACACAGCACTCCACGGGGCCTAACATCACCTTCTAACACAGCACTCCACGGGGCCTAACATCACCCTCTAACACAACACTCCACGGGGCCTAACATCACCTTCTAACACAGCACTCCACGGGGCCTAACATCACCTTCTAACACCACACTCCACGGGGCCTAACATCACCTTCTAACACAGCACTCCACGGGGCCTAACATCACCTTCTAACACCACACTCCACGGGGCCTAACATCACCTTCTAACACAACACTCCACGGGTCCTAACATCACCCTCTAACACAACACTCCACGGGTCCTAACATCACCTTCTAACACAACACTCCACGGGTCCTAACAGCAACCTCCTCTAACACAACACTCCACGGGTCCTAACATCACCTTCTAACACAACACTCCACGGGTCCTAACAGCAACCTCCTCTAACACAACACTCCACGGGTCCTAACATCACCTTCTAACACAACACTCCACGGGTCCTAACAGCAACCTCCTTTAACACAACACTCCACGGGTCCTAACATCACCTTCTAACACAGCACTCCACGGGGCCTAACATCACCCTCTAACACAACACTCCACGGGTCCTAACATCACCCTCTAACACAACACTCCACGGGTCCTAACATCACCCTCTAACACAGCACTCCACGGGTCCTAACATCACCCTCTAACACAACACTCCACGGGTCCTAACATCACCCTCTAACACAACACTCCACGGGTCCTAACATCACCCTCTAACACAGCACTCCACGGGTCCTAACATCACCCTCTAACACAACACTCCACGGGGCCTAACATCACCCTCTAACACAACACTCCACGGGGCCTAACATCACCCTCTAACACAGCACTCCACGGGTCCTAACATCACCCTCTAACACAACACTCCACGGGTCCTATCATCACCCTCTAACACAACACTCCACGGGGCCTAACATCACCCTCTAACACAACACTCCACGGGTCCTAACATCACCCTCTAACACAACACTCCACGGGTCCTAACATCACCCTCTAACACAACACTCCACGGGTCCTAACATCACCCTCTAACACAACACTCCACGGGTCCTAACATCACCCTCTAACACAACACTCCACGGGTCCTAACATCACCCTCTAACACAACACTCCACTGTTAAACCTTCACAACATCCCCAAGAGACGAGAACTTGGAATCCTCGTGAACTGTGATACAAGTCCAGGAGTGAGAACTGAACTTCATGGTGCTTAAAAAATAGAACCAGTGGAGACATAGTCACAACATACCAGATAATGTGAGAAGACCACAGTGGACAAGGACAGACTAGCTTATCACAGGTGGGAAGAGAACAAGAGGAATGGTGACCATTTAGAAAAGAGAAGAGCTAGAGAGATAAGGGAGTAGTGTGTGAGTACACTGTAGTGTGGAGCAGGAGGTATGTGGAGACAGTTACTGGAGGACATACTGCCCTCCACACCTGAACATACTCACATGTTAGACCAGGTTCCCTAGTGTAGGGCTGGAGGCCGCTCCCAACTATAGCCACTCACTCACTCATCACATACACTTTATCTTAGCTAAATGTATATCAAAATGTTCAATAAAACTTCGCCACTCTACTAGAAATGATGTTGGGAAGTATACAGAGGGAAAGGTACATATGTTAAGTTACCGGGGATGACTTTACCGTCTTAGCTCTAGCTCCGGTTCTATCAGTGCCTGTACACTATTGACCTCTTCCGTCCTGTCTTATGCGTCGTGTTCTGCCTCTTACAGGTGACTGATCATGTCTTGTCAATATTTCGTAATTAATCTGTGTGGAAATGCCCAGTCTTTGAGTGGATAATATATTTATTATGGACTAAAAGTAGAGTTTAGAATTAAATTTGGTATCAGCAGTTGGTGGGCGGAAAGTTATTAATATTTGATTTGATATTAATTATGTTTCATGTTATCTTTGAGGATTGTGTGAGGTCAGTCTTCCAATATTAACCTCAGGTTCTTCTCTTTTGTATACAAGTGATATAAAATATATATATATATAATATATATATATATATATATATATATATATATATATATATATATATATATATATATATATATATATATGTCGTACCTAGTAGCCAGAACGCACTTCTCAGCCTACTATGCAAGGCCCGATTTGCCTAATAAGCCAAGTTTTCCTGAATTAATATATTTTCTCTAATTTTTTTCTTATGAAATGATAAAGCTACCCATTTCATTATGTATGAGGTCAATATTTTTTTATTGGAGTTAAAAATAACGTAGATATATGACCGAACCTTACCAACCCTACCTAACCTATCTTTATAGGTTAGGTTAGGTTAGGTAGCCGAAAAAGTTAGGTTAGGTTAGGTTAGGTAGGTTAGGTAGTCGAAATGCAATTAATTCATTAAAACTTGGCTTTTTAGGCAAATCGGGCCTTGAATAGTAGGCTGAGAAGTGAGTTCTGGCTACTAGGTACGACATATATATATATATATATATATATATATATATATATATATATATATATATATATATATATATATATATATATATATCAGCTGGTGTTGCTGCAGTGGACTTGGTCATTGTGAAAAATATAATGAAATACAATGAATACAGATCAAACAAAGAGAATATTATAGCCATGAGTGGGTGTTGCCACACTGAGGTGTGAACACAGCCCGGGGGGGTCCCAGTAGGCCCGAGGGGTCCCAGTAGGCCCGGGGGGTCCCAGCAGGCCCGGGGGGGTCCCAGCAGGCCCGGGGGGGGGGTCCTAGCAGGCCCGGGGGGTCGGTCCTAGCAGGCCCGGGGGGTCGGTCCCAGCAGGCCCGGGGGGTCCCAGCAGGCCCCGGGGGGGGGGTCCCAGCAGGCCCGGGGGGGGTCCCAGCAGGCCCGGGGGGGGGTCCCAGCAGGCCCGGGGGGGGGGGGTCCCAGCAGGCCCGGGGGGGGGGTCCCAGCAGGCCCGGGGGGGGTCCCAACAGGCCCGGGGGGGGGTCCCAGCAGGCCCGGGGGGGGTCCCAACAGGCCCGGGGGGGTCCCAGCAGGCCCGGGGGGGGTCCCAGCAGGCCCGGGGGGGGTCCCAACAGGCCCGGGGGGGTCCCAGCAGGCCCGGGGGGGGTCCCAACAGGCCCGGGGGGGTCCCTGCAGGCCCGGGGGGGGGGTCCCAACAGGCCCGGGGGAGGGAGGTCCCAGCAGGCCCGGGAGGGGGGTCCCAGCAGGCCCGGGAGGGGGTCCCAGCAGGCCCGGGGGGGGTCCCAGCAGGCCCGGGGGGGGGTCCCAGCAGGCCCGGGGGGGGTCCCAACAGGCCCGGGGGGGGGTCCCAACAGGCCCGGGGGGGGTCCCAACAGGCCCGGGGGGGGTCCCAACAGGCCCGGGGGGGGTCCCAACAGGCCCGGGGGGGTCCCAGCAGGCCCGGGGGGGGTCCCAGCAGGCCCGGGGGGGGTCCCAGCAGGCCCGGGGGGGGTCCCAGCAGGCCCGGGGGGGGGTCCCAGCAGGCCCGGGGGGGGGTCCCAGCAGGCCCGGGGGGGTCCCAACTGGCCCGGGGGGGGTCCCAACAGGCCCGGGGGGTCGGTCCCAGCAGGCCCGGGGGGGGGTCCCAGCAGGCCCGGGGGGGGGTCCCAGCAGGCCCGGGGGGGGTCCCAGCAGGCCCGGGGGGGGGTCCCAGCAGGCCCGGGGGGGGGTCCCAGCAGGCCCGGGGGGGTCCCAACAGGCCCGGGGGGGGTCCCAACAGGCCCGGGGGGTCGGTCCCAGCAGGCCCGGGGGGTCCCAGCAGGCCCGGGGGGGGGTCCCAGCAGGCCCGGGGGGGTCCCAGCAGGCCCGGGGGGGGGGTCCCAGCAGGCCCGGGGGGGGGGGTCCCAGCAGGCCCGGGGGGGATCCCAGCAGGCCAAGATGGGGTCCTGGGGAGCGTGATGGGTATCATTAACAAGTAATAATCACCACGAAAGTTGGCTGCTCCGGTAAGGTTACTAAATATGATACTAATATTGTATATTCATAATATATTAAGATGGTTGGTGAGTAGTGGTTATTGAGGGGGAGAGTGGCATCACCGGAGCCCGGTACCATTGTCCTGGTTCTGGCACACCTCTCCTGTTGCTCCTGTTGCTCCTGTTGCATCACTGCACGCTGCAGTCGTGTGTGTGGAGGTGGAAGGCCTCTAGCCTGTGTCTCCATGGCTACGCCTTCTACCGGCAGTGTGTAGCATGTTCTCCCTATCACGCTACCGTTGCCTGCAGATATAACTACCAGAATTCACTCCATTTGTCTCTACTGTATATCAGTTCCCATATATCAGGTCATCCTCCTGTTGTGGTAGTACTTATAGTACCGATGAGGATCATAGTATATATTCCCACCTACAACGAAATTAGCACGTAGAAATCTGAACTATTGAGTTGGACAAACCGGAAAACTAGTTTTTACTTGTGTTGCTTTGACAAACTGAACTAACCTAACCTAACCTAACCTCCCTTCACGTTTCGTATTGTTTTCATCTTGTAGAGGGCAGTACCCGAACCTCTTTGTTAGCCTAGAATAGTTCCTATACTAAATCAGGCCTAAGATTGCGTATGTTAGGCCTAGGATTGCTTATTCTGTCCTAGGTGAGGCTGGGGTTAGGTTTATGATCGGTTTTCACTGTTATGCCTTTTGTCTGTACATTGTGTACAGTGTGCACAGTCCATTCACAGTAGGGACAGGTTGTCATACTTGCAGGCTGGGTTGGGAGTACTTGGTTACATGGTGCAAACTTTAGGTGTAGACTACGCACACTACTAAACTTGTTGCTTTTAAACACCAATTATAGGTCTATTATACACCTTTGTGTTTCACGTTTGGTGTTGTAGATCAGTCGAGGACTTTCACTGTGGCGGACAGTGTCTGGGAGCCCCGCACCTCACTTGTCTTCACTGTGGCGGACAGTGTCTGGGAGCCCCGCACCTCACTTGTCTTCACTGTGGCGGACAGTGTCTGGGAGCCCCGCACCTCACTTGTCTTCACTGTGGCGGACAGTGTCTGGGAGCCCCGCACCTCACTTGTCTTCACTGTGGCGGACAGTGTCTGGGAGCCCCGCACCTCACTTGTCTTCACTGTGGCGGACAGTGTCTGGGAGCCCCGCACCTCACTTGTCTTCACTGTGGCGGACAGTGTCTGGGAGCCCCGCACCTCACTTGTCTTCACTGTGGCGGACAGTGTCTGGGAGCCCCGCACCTCACTTGTCTTCACTGTGGCGGACAGTGTCTGGGAGCCCCGCACCTCACTTGTCTTCACTGTGGCGGACAGTGTCTGGGAGCCCCGCACCTCACTTGTCTTCACTGTGGCGGACAGTGTCTGGGAGCCCCGCACCTCACTTGTCTTCACTGTGGCGGACAGTGTCTGGGAGCCCCGCACCTCACTTGTCTTCACTGTGGCGGACAGTGTCTGGGAGCCCCGCACCTCACTTGTCTTCACTGTGGCGGACAGTGTCTGGGAGCCCCGCACCTCACTTGTCTTCTTCCTAATTGTTGTTTTCTTGTACTTATATTTTGTTAAACGTGTAAATGTTACCAGATATCCGGTTATATTACCTGAATTATGGAAAGAGAAAGTCACACTAACGAGACTGAAAAGTACAACCCGACTCATACATGTGAAAATCAAGGAATACTTTAATACTTGAGCTTATTCCCATACTTCTACCATATCCTATAATTCTTACTTTACTCCTATTCTTCAACTTATTGACCTATCCTCTCATCTCTCACCTTATATATTGACTTTCCCGTCCACTCTATTTCACATTACATGACCTGATGATAATCTACGGAGTAAAACGCTGCGAATTCCTTTATTTTCAGTTATCTGGGATGATTGTCTAAGTAACTGAGGGCCACCATTCTCTTTCTAGTACAGTACAAATAATAGTGTGTGAAGTTTGTTGACAGTTATGAAGTTATGTTATAAAGTGGTAGAGTACTGTGTAAGAGTACTAATGACTTGTGTGTTTATGCAGGATCACATCCAGGAGGTGCTGATGAAGTGGGAGCAGATAGATGACGAGATCTGGTCTAAAGTCATCGTCTTGGAGAGGAACCGACGTGTCGCTAAAGCCTACGCCAGGGCCCCTGTCTTGACCGTCAACGGCTCCGACGATGGCTTCGACGGCTACAGGTCAGTACAGGTCTACAGGTCATACAGGTCTACAGGTCTACAAGTCATACAGGTCTACAGGTCAGTACAGGTCATACAGGTCAGTACAGGTCTACAGGTCTACAGGTCTACAAGTCATACAGGTCTACAGGTCAGTACAGGTCATACAGGTCAGTACAGGTCATACGCTGGAGCCTGGTAGAGACCATTGGTGGAGTAAGTGAGCAAGTAACTAAGGTGAGTGGAGAAGTGTGAGAGGCATGACACGGTGCCAGTAAGCCGGATGTGTGGTGTACTGGTTACGGAATCTGGAGTGCACGTGCAGCGGCCGGTACAGCCCGGCGGTTACAGCAGTGTGTGTAATCCCTCAACCCGTTCTCACAAATTTAATAAGTCAATATTGACTTATTTAATAAGTGCATAGGTGACATACTTAACATAATAGTTTCCCTTGAAAAGCTTCATAGAAAACACCGACCTTACCTAACCTACTTAGTATGTTAAGATAAGCATCTTATTGCTTCGTAATTACAATTATTACCTAACCTATAATAGGTATAGGTTAAGTAATAATTGTAATTACGAAGCAATAAGATGCTTATCTTAAGATACTAACAAGGTTAGGTAAGGTGGGTGTTTTCTATGAATCTTTTTAAGGGTATCTATTATGTTTAGTATATCACCTATGCACGTAGTTAATAAGTCAATATTGACTTTACGATTTTGCGAGAACGGGTTGAATCCCTCCACCAAATGGGAGCCCAAGTTTATTTACTGCACTAACTGTACAGGTGGACTAGTTAGTGCGAGGTCACTCATCTCCCACTTACACCAACCCAACTGTGCACCCTGGCCCACCACTTGCGGCACTTTGTAATTGTGGATTAAATATTTGGACATTCTTTGTCCAAATATTTTTGGACATGACACCTAGTGTTGACACCTTTGACATTAGCTGAGATCTTCGTCAGCAGCTGGTTCAAACCACCTGAGATATTTAGAACAAAGAACTTTCGCAACACAAACATCGTAATCTCGATCTATTTTGGGTGAAGTTGTATAGCAGTAAAGGATATTATACTGGAGTGAGAGGTGAAGCAAGTGAGCCTGATTGTGAAAGGTTCAGTACTCATGCTGGATGAATATTGTTACTCGTCTACCACCATTGGGAAAGACTCTTGAGACTACAAATATTGCACGTAAGCCACCTAGATAAAGCAGTAATGACCATGGCCAGGTGAGGGACCTTGCTGACTGCTCACTTGATGGCCACGTGAGAGATACAAGCAGGATCACAGTGGTCGAGAACAATGATCTGATCAGCAAGAAGTGTAAAGAAACAATAAGAAAGACAGAGAGATGGGAGATTACGATAACTAGGGAATCCAAGTCACATTCTAAAAAGATTGGTTCTGTTTCATCAAACTAAATTTCGAGGGGAAAAACGGAAAATTAAAATAAATTCAAGTTTGATAACAAAGAACTCGGCAATATTGTGACTTCTTCATATAAGTCTACACCTGAGAAGACTCTACAACCGCACAGTTTACGTCGAGTATACCTCATTTGTAATACAGATGTAGAAAATATATTGTGCAAGTTCAAAAACCTAAGATTAGCAAACAAATACAAAATTAAACGCAAATAATTTGTGCCATTATCAGATATTTGCTGAGATCTTAAAGGAATGTGAGGAAGAGCTGTGCAGTTTGTAAATCTCCATGATATATCTATTGTTCAGCTGTGAGGGCAGCATCACTGAGGGTTGCTAATGTAGTGACAATTCTTGTGAGACACATCTCTGCACTCTAACTATCGTCAAATTAGTCTATTATCACTTAATGAGAAGTCACTTAATATATTTAGGAAATTAAATTCATATTCATCTTGAATGAATAACATGTAGTGACTCATAGCCCCTGGCCTACTTGGAGGCATTTATATTTAATATATTTACTTTCGTTCTCACGAGATTGGAGAATTTTGGAAGCTGTGGGTGTTAGTAAGAATAGTGATATTCTATCTTGTTCTTAGTGTGTCTCAAGAACATAGCATCTGAGGCCAAATACCAAAATGGTTAAGAGCACGGACAACACTAGAGAGACCATAGTAGGTACAAATGGTCGGCAGCCAGAAAGTGGAACAGTAACCCATCCTCTTTAAATGATAATACTTACAGTAACTATTGGATCCAAAGTATCAATAAGTAGTCTTGGACCACCAAAAACTTCATATTTTGTATTAATGAATAAGCCCAAATGGTATTCTCGTAAAAACGAAATGAAATGAAAGAACCTAATCTAACATGTCCCAGGAATCCTAGGCTTATTTATTACATGCTATCTTAGGCCTAATATAGCACATATATGTGCTATAGGAATGTTAAAGTTTGTTTTCAACTTGTTCTTAGACCCTATAACATTACAAGTACGAAACATTAACGTTTTGGTAGTCCAACCCTACATAATGGTACTTTTGTCCAAATACTTACCAATAGCTTACAGTTTCTATTGAAAATGAGTTTACAATTTGTTGCTGAAGACGACCACTCCCAGTCAGTTTGATAAGATTTACTGACAATTTAAAAAAATACATTTCAACTTAATTGCTTATATTCACGGTATTGGGAAAATTTGTTGATGATAAAAAATATATGAAACTGGATTGAAATTGCAATGCCTTAAAACATTCTTAGGCTCGTCGTTACAGCAGGCAGAACTCACTTGTGTCACCTTATTCTGATGGGCTAAACTCTTCAGAGTTTTTAAGATCTATAATGTCAATTTAATTTTCAAAAACAATAATACAATGAAATCCACTTTAACAAAGAACTCGCCTAATGGTTCAACAAGATGTATGTATTCGATCCCTTGTAAAGATTGTAATTTTAATACATTGGACAGACTGGCACACACCTCAACACCCGTATCACTCAGCATCATTATTCGATAAGAACTTTGCAACAATCGAGTACAATATTCTTTCTTTTGGCCTCGCCAATAATAACATTGATTGGAATGCCTCAAACGACATAGTCCATTGCAGTAGCTTTGTCAATGGTCTTTACTTCACCTTCATTCAAGCACTATAACATTGTAGTAAGTTTCTCCATTGCATGAATGTTCAAGTTTGCATAACCTTCCCTGTGGCCTGTACACTGTGGCATAACCTTCCCTGTGGCCTGTACACTGTGGCATAACCTTCCCTATGGCCTGTACACTGTGGCATAACCTTCCCTGTGTCCTGTACACTGTGGCATAACCTTCCCTATGGCCTGTACACTGTGGCATAACCTTCCCTGTGGCCTGTACACTGTGGCATAACCTTCCCTGTGGCCTGTACACTGTGGCATAACCTTCCCTATGGCCTGTACACTGTGGCATAACCTTCCCTGTGGCATGTACACTGTGGCACAACCTTCCCTGTGGCCTGTACACTGTGGCATAACCTTCCCTATGGCCTGTACACTGTGGCATAACCTTCCCTGTGGCCTGTACACTGTGGCATAACCTTCCCTATGGCCTGTACACTGTGGCATAACCTTCCCTGTGGCCTGTACACTGTGGCATAACCTTCCCTGTGGCCTGTACACTGTGGCATAACCTTCCCTATGGCCTGTACACTGTGGCATAACCTTCCCTGTGGCCTGTACACTGGCATAACCTTCCCTGTGGCCTGTACACTGTGGCATAACCTTCCCTGTGGCCTGTACACTGTGGGATAACCTTCCCTGTACACTGTGGCATAACCTTCCCTATGGCCTGTACACTGTGGCATAACCTTCCCTGTGGCCTGTACACTGTGGCATAACCTTCCCTGTACACTGTGGCATAACCTTCCCTATGGCCTGTACACTGTGGCATAACCTTCCCTGTGGCCTGTACACTGTGGCATAACCTTCCCTGTACACTGTGGCATAACCTTCCCTATGGCCTGTACACTGTGGCATAACCTTCCCTGTGGCCTGTACACTGTGGCATAACCTTCCCTATGCCCTGTACACTGTGGCATAACCTTCCCTGTGGCCTGTACACTGTGGGATAACCTTCCCTGTACACTGTGGCATAACCTTCCCTATGGCCTGTACACTGTGGCATAACCTTCCCTGTGACCTGTACACTGTGGCATAACCTTCCCTATGGCCTGTACACTGTGGCATAACCTTCCCTGTGGCCTGTACACTGTGGCATAACCTTCCCTATGGCCTGTACACCTGTGGCATAACCTTCCCTGTGGCCTGTACACTGTGGCATAACCTTCCCTATGGCCTGTACACTGTGGCATAACCTTCCCTGTGGCCTGTACACTGTGGCATAACCTTCCCTGAGGCCTGTACACTGTGGCATAACCTTCCCTGTGGCCTGTACACTGTGGGATAACCTTCCCTGTACACTGTGGCATAACCTTCCCTATGCCCTGTACACTGTGGCATAACCTTCCCTGTGGCATAACCTTCCCTATGCCCTGTACACTGTGGCATAACCTTCCCTGTGGCCTGTACACTGTGGGATAACCTTCCCTGTACACTGTGGCATAACCTTCCCTATGGCCTGTACACTGTGGCATAACCTTCCCTGTGGCCTGTACACTGTGGCATAACCTTCCCTGTACACTGTGGCATAACCTTCCCTATGGCCTGTACACTGTGGCATAACCTTCCCTGTGGCCTGTACACTGTGGCATAACCTTCCCTATGCCCTGTACACTGTGGCATAACCTTCCCTGTGGCCTGTACACTGTGGGATAACCTTCCCTGTACACTGTGGCATAACCTTCCCTATGGCCTGTACACTGTGGCATAACCTTCCCTGTGACCTGTACACTGTGGCATAACCTTCCCTATGGCCTGTACACTGTGGCATAACCTTCCCTGTGGCCTGTACACTGTGGCATAACCTTCCCTATGCCCTGTACACTGTGGCATAACCTTCCCTATGGCCTGTACACTGTGGCATAACCTTCCCGGTACACTGGCATAACCTTCCCTGTACACTGTGGCATAACCTTCCCTATGGCCTGTACACTGTGGCATAATCTTCCCTGTGGCCTGTACACTGTGGCATAACCTTCCCTATGGCCTGTACACTGTGGCATAACCTTCCCTGTGGCCTGTACACTGTGGCATAACCTTCCCTATGCCCTGTACACTGTGGCATAACCTTCCCTATGCCCTGTACACTGTGGCATAACCTTCCCTATGGCCTGTACACTGTGGCATAACCTTCCCTGTACACTGTGGCATAACCTTCCCTATGGCCTGTACACTGTGGCATAACCTTCCCTGTGGCCTGTACACTGTGGCATAACCTTCCCTATGCCCTGTACACTGTGGCATAACCTTCCCTATGGCCTGTACACTGTGGCATAACCTTCCCTATGGCCTGTACACTGTGGCATAACCTTCCCTGTACACTGTGGCATAACCTTCCCTGTACACTGTGGCATAACCTTCCCTGTACACTGTGGCATAACCTTCCCTGTACACTGTGGCATAACCTTCCCTGTACACTGTGGCATAACCTTCCCTGTACACTGTGGCATAACCTTCCCTGTACACTGTGGCATAACCTTCCCTGTACACTGTGGCATAACCTTCCCTGTACACAGTGGCATAACCTTCCCTGTACACTGTGGCATAACCTTCCCTGTACACTGTGGCATAACCTTCCCTGTACACTGTGGCATAACCTTCCCTGTACACTGTGGCATAACCTTCCCTGTACACTGTGGCATAACCTTCCCTGTACACTGTGGCATAACCTTCCCTGTACACTGTGGCATAACCTTCCCTGTACACTGTGGCATAAACTTCCCTGTACACTGTGGCATAACCTTCCCTGTACACTGTGGCATAACCTTCCCTGTACACTGTGGCATAACCTTCCCTGTACACTGTGGCATAACCTTCCCTGTACACTGTGGCATAACCTTCCCTGTACACTGTGGCATAACCTTCCCTATGGCCTGTACACTGTGGCATAACCTTCCCTGTACACTGTGGCATAACCTTCCCTGTACACTGTGGCATAACCTTCCCTGTGGCCTGTACACTGTGGCATAACCTTCCCTATGGCCTGTACACTGTGGCATAACCTTCCCTATGGCCTGTACACTGTGGCATAGCGTTTAGGTCACTAGATGTGTTGCTTGTCTCTAGCATGCACCTTGTGGCATCGGTATGGTTAGGTAATTATTGTATATTTTCTATGCCTTCGAATCTTGGGTTGTTATCAGTAATCTCAACCAGGGGAACAAAAAACTATTGTATTGCAATTCTCCTTCATGCTTTGAAGAAATAGACTAGTACACCATTAAAGGAATGTGGCGTGCTTTCTGTGCGAGTTTAGAGGGGGACTTGTATAGAGAAATAGAATAGGTATTGTATAAATAGAAATGGAATAGGTTCTTGTATAGAACCTCTTCCGTTTCCTTCGACTATGCTGTATTAATTTGTATTTTGTATTCCTGCGTATTTCCTTGTGGCCTGTTTACCGCCTTATCTCTCTAGCTGGTGTTCCGGCCGGTATCTTTGTGAGATTACCGGCCTGACCTTCATCCGGCCACCATCCCGTTCATCCGGCCACCATCCCGTTCATCCGGCCACCATCCCGTTCACCCGGCCACCATCCCGTTCACCCGGCCACCATCCCGTTCATCCGGCCACCATCCCGTTCATCCGGCCACCCTCCCGTTCATCCGACCACCCTCCCGTTCACCCGGCCACCATCCCGTTCATCCGGCCACCCTCCCGTTCACCCGGCCACCATCCCGTTCATCCGGCCACCATCCCGTTCATCCGGCCACCATCCCGTTCATCCGGCCACCATCCCGTTCATCCGACCACCCTCCCGTTCATCCGGCCACCATCCCGTTCATCCGGCCACCATCTCGTTCACCCGGCCACCATCCCGTTCACCCGGCCACCATCCCGTTCATCCGACCACCATCCCGTTCATCCGACCACCCTCCCGTTCACCCGGCCACCATCCCGTTCATCCGGCCACCCTCCCGTTCATCCGGCCACCCTCCCGTTCATCCGGCCACCATCCCGTTCACCCGGCCACCATCCCGTTCACCCGGCCACCCTCCCGTTCATCCGGCCACCATCCCGTTCATCCGGCCACCATCCCGTTCATCCGGCCACCATCCCGTTCATCCGACCACCCTCCCGTTCATCCGGCCACCATCCCGTTCATCCGGCCACCATCTCGTTCACCCGGCCACCATCCCGTTCACCCGGCCACCATCCCGTTCACCCGGCCACCATCCCGTTCATCCGACCACCCTCCCGTTCACCCGGCCACCATCCCGTTCATCCGGCCACCCTCCCGTTCATCCGGCCACCCTCCCGTTCATCCGGCCACCCTCCCGTTCATCCGGCCACCATCCCGTTCACCCGGCCACCATCCCGTTCACCCGGCCACCATCCCGTTCATCCGGCCACCATCCCGTTCATCCGGCCACCATCCCGTTCATCCGGCCACCATCCCGTTCATCCGACCACCCTCCCGTTCATCCGACCACCTTCCCCCCCCCCCCTTCATCTCTATGTCCGTTCACACGCTGGGGGGTTGGGGGGGGGGACATAAGCCCTCCATTGTCTGTCATTCATATCCTACTAACGACGGCTTAAGCCCAGTTGAAAGCGTTTTAACAGTTTTCACCGTTCAGTTGTGGTTTGTACGATATATTTATCGTGTGTGTGTGTACTCGCCTAGTTGAGCTTGCGGGGGTTGAGCTTCGGCTCTTTGGTCCCACGTCTCTTTAGGCCTGCATCTGTGTGTTTACTATTTGTCTGCAGAATAGTTATTAGCTCTTGGACCACGCCTTTCTAACCAATCTATGTTTCTTCTATTATATCAACTACATATATTTCTCTCTTAGTTTTTATTATTATTATATATATATATATATATATATATATATATATATATATATATATATATATATATATATATATATATATATATATATTCCTCAGAAAATATTCTGAGGAAACTACTCCAAGCTTGTACTAAAGAGGCACCCTTCTTGAGCCCGGATGGGCACATGTATAAGCAAGTAGATGGGGTCGCCATGGGTTCTCCCCTAGGTGTCTTGTTTGCAAACTTCTACATGGGTACCATCGAGCAAAAAGTCTTAGTCGACATGAACTTGAAACCGGCCATATACTGCAGGTATGTTGACGACATTTTTACACAGGTATCTGATGTCAGACATCTGCAGGAGCTGAAGGAGGCATTTGAGCAGAGTTCCGTGCTGCGTTTCACTTACGAGACAGAAAAGGATGGGAAGCTGCCCTTTCTAGATGTAACAGTCATGGAAAAGGGCGGAGGTTTCCACACTGCAGTCTACACTAAGGAAACAAACATAGGAATGTGCCTAAATGCCAACAGCGACTGCCCAGACAGGTACAAGAGGAGTGTTGTTAACGCATATGTCGACCGTGCTCTCAGCCACAGCTCAGAATGGAAGCAAGTCGACGAAGAACTCTGTAGGGTAAGGCAGGTCCTAGTCAATAACGGCTTCTCCAATGGTTTCGTCGAAGACATCATAAGAAGGAAAGCGAAAAGCCATGCAACCTCTGAAGAGACAACTAACACAACACCTATACCCCCTATTAGACTATTTTACAGGAACTTCTTTTCCACAGCTCATAAAACGGAGGAAAGGGTCCTGAAAGATATTGTTAATAGAAACGTTATCCCTACAGACAAAAATCAGAGGAAACAACTGACGATTTACTATAAAACCAGAAAAACGGCCAGCCTACTCATGAGAAACTCTCCAGACACAAAACAGAACGCTTTAAAAGAAACTAACGTCGTCTATGCCTTCAAATGCTCTCTTGGGGACTGTAAGCTCCAAAAAACCCAGTATATAGGCAAGACAACAACATCTCTTTCTAGGCGTTTAACGATGCATAAGCAACAGGGCTCCATTAAGGAACATATAGTCTCTTCCCACAACCAAACCATCGCCAGAGAAATCCTAGTAAACAACACAGAAATCATCGATAGATACAGTGATAGCAGGCGGCTTGACGTTTGCGAGGCACTACACATCAAGAAGTCAACACCAGCAATCAACAGCCAATTATTGCACAACTATATTCTACCCACCTCAAGACTCCGCTCCAATATAGAAGCATCAAGAAATATGGACCAATAGGCTTTCTACAAACACTTCTATTCAATATCCATTGTTTCGTGTTCTGTCTTGTGTTGATGAAATTAATACCCTATTAATACTCTTGTTCTGTCTTGTGTTGATGAAATTAATACCCTATTAATACTCTTGTTCTGTCTTGTGTTGATGAAATTAATACCCTATTAATGCCACATCTTGTTCTGTCTTGTGTTAATGCCACATCACCCCTTCCACCTCACTCAAATGTAGATATAAAATCGGAGATGCGTAAGTTCTATTCAGTTGTGTATTTGTGAACTAAAGTCTTTGAAAATGTAATAAGTTTTACGAAACGCGCTCGTGTCGCGTCAGACTAGAAATAAAAATGAATTTTGGAGAATTGATTTTTGATTTACCTCCAACAGTGAAAAGAAATGTACGAAAGATTTAAAAAATTCGTGTTAGAATTATTAATCTTACTTTTTCGGTCATATTTAATAATATATGTCTACAGGAAAGACTGCTACCAAAATATACTAATATATATATACACACACACACAAGAAGGTACATTGAGTTTATGAGAGTACATAGCATTGATGTTTTTACATTCTTGTAAAGCCACTAGCAAGCATAACGTTTCGGACAGGTCCGTAATCTAACAGATAATTTTAAGTAGGTAATTACTTGCAAAATTTGGAAATGCTAACAGGTACATTGTAAGAAAATTGGCGAAGATTAGTAGGTATATTATGGCATAAGTTGAGGATTATTTCTAGGTATAATGAAGTAAAGTACAGTATGCGGTCATTATATCAACCATGATATAAGATGATAGCAGTGATTACAATGGTGAAGTTGAATGACTTCGGCACACTTATATTGGGGAAGTGCGTAGTACAAGATACAGTGTCAGTTTGAAGCACAAGGTAGGAAACTATAAGAAGGAAATTAAGTACATTTTGGTTTTACATTTGAATAAGACATAGGTTGGACAGCTTTTCAATTCGTTAGGGAGAGAGTTCCATAGATTGGGTCCCTTTATTTGCATAGTGTGTTTACACAGATTAAGTATGACTCTGGGGATATCAAAGAGATATTTATTTCTGGTGTGGTGATAATGGGTTCTATTACATCTGTCAAAGAAAAGTTTCAGAACAGGGTTTGCATTCAGAACAGGGCTTTGTAAATGTAATTGACTCAAGAGAATGTGTGGAATGAGGTTATGTTTAGCATGTTTAGGGATTTAAACAAGGGGGCTGAGTGTTGTCTGAAAGCCGAGTTTGTTATTGTTCTGATAACAGATTTTTGCTGGGTGATGATGGACTTGTGGTGGTTTGCAGAGGTTGAGCCCCATGCACAGATACCATACGTAAGATAGGGGTAGATTAGTGCATAATATAGTGAGAGGAGAGCAGAGTTTGGAACATAATATTTGATTTTGGAAAGTATACCAACCGTTTTTATGACTTTTTTGGTTGTGTGTTGTATGTGGGTGCTGAAGTCGAGTCTCTTGTCTTAGGCCAAGGAACTTTTTATCATTTTTATTGCTGATGTTAACATTATCTGAAACTGAATTGCATTTGCTGATTTGCCTCCAAATAAGATGTAGTAGGTCTTTTCTATGTTTAGGGAGAGTTTGTTGGTTGACATCCATAAGGGACCTTTTTTTTATTTTATTGTTTACAACATTATTTAGTGTGTGTGTGTGTGGGTTGGAGTCTGAGTAGATGAGGGTAGTATCGTCAGCAAATAATATAGGTGTAAGAATGTTAGACACATTAGGCAGATCATTCATGTATATAAGAAATAGGAGAGGTCCTAGAATGCTTCCTTGTGGCACTCCTACGATTAATGGTAGAGTGGGAGAGGTTATATCATTGATCGCTACATATTGGTGTCTGTCACTAAGATAGGATTGGATATAGTCCAGGACAAGGCCTCGGATTCCATAATGGTGGAGTTTAAGTAAGAGGTAGTTATGATTGACAGTATCAAAGGCCTTCCTCAGGTCAATGAAGAGTCCAATCGGAAACTCATTGTTGTCAAGGGCTGAGTAGATTACGTCAAGGAGACTAATGATTGCATCATTGGTACTATTTTGGGATCGGAAGTCAAACTGACAGGGACTTAGTATGTTGAATTTTATGAGGTAGGAGTAGAGCTATTTGTAAATAATTTTTTCATTTTTTTGATAATATAGGTAGATTTGATATTGGTCTGTAATTGTTTGTCTGCCGGATTGCCTCCTTTATGAACTGGCGCTACTCTTGCTTTTTTAAGGATATCAGGGAAGGTATGACACTAGAGAGATTTGTCGAACAGCAAAGCTATGGGGTGGTGCAAGGCCATGGGAGACACTCTTGTATACCATAGATGGTATTTCACTAATATTCCCAGCTTTGGTTTTTAGTGAGTGAATGATGAACACATCATCAGTAGAGTTGACTGGTGAAAGGTGAAGAGTTTGAATAGCTGCCTGAAAGATATGTGGTAACATGTGTCTGAGTCTGTGGGATTTTTTCTAGCAAGGTTAGCACCAACCGATGAAAAGTAGCTATTAAATTCAGTTCCTGTTTCAAGATCTGTTGCAGGTGTATAACCATCCTTGGAGATTTTTATCTGGTTATGTGAATGTTGTTTAGCTCCTAGGATGTTAGAGATGGCTCTCCATGTGCTTTTCCTGTTGCCTTTTGCTTCTTTGAATCTATTCTCGTAATTGGAAAGTTTTTCTTTTCTTATTATACTGGTAAGCACTGACGAGTACCTCTTAACTTTTTCTTTTGTAACTAGGCCAATCCTAAGTTTTTTTAATATTCATGTTTCTTGTCGATAGCTTTGAGTATGCCATTTGTGAGCCAGTGATTGTTTAACCTTTCATTAGTTACTTGCTTG
Organism: Procambarus clarkii; assembly: GCF_040958095.1. Lineage (NCBI taxonomy): Eukaryota > Metazoa > Arthropoda > Malacostraca > Decapoda > Cambaridae > Procambarus > Procambarus clarkii. Next base: position 10,396,392 of record NC_091192.1, read on the forward strand.
GTGAGGAGAGGACAATGAGTGTTGTAAAGGCTTAGAATTTTGGAAAGGAAGAGGCTAGTTAATGAATTTATATCCTGAGTATTATTAAATTCAGATTCCCAGTTTATATTGTGGAGTGCGTTTGTGAGATTGCCTATTGTTGCTTCACTGTGTAACCTAAAGGTAAGTTTCTTGTTGGCTGGTGGTGTTAGGGCCATGTTTGCTACAAGGAAGTTAGGCTAGTGGCTAGTTGTTCTGTCAGTGATTATACCAGATGTGAGGGGAGCTGTTATGTTGGTCCATAAGTGATCCAAGGTAGTAGCGGATGTTTGAGTGATTCGGGTGGGCCTGGTCATTGTAGGGATTACCATACTGGAGTTCATGCTGTTTAGGAAGTAGTCGACTTGGGAGTTATTTTGCTGACCCAGGTAATATTGAAGTCTCCTCCTAGAACGATGTGATAATGTTGAGATTGTTGTTTATGATAAGATTCCTTTGGTTATCTGAGAATGATGCTATGTTAGTATTGGGAAATCTATAGATAGCTCAAATAGTCAAGGAGGATTTCAGCGATTTAATCGAGAACTGAGCAAAGGTATATTCACAGTAGTCATCTCTTATCACTAATGACATTATTGCAGATAAGTTATCTTGGTAATATATAGCTGTCTCACCTCCCGTGTTATTAGGCCTACAGGCCTACAGATGTGAATGCTAAGTTGTAAAGTTGGGTATAGTCTTTACTTAGCCAGGTTTCTGTTAAAATAATGAACGATAGTTTAGTACCTAGTGCTGTGAGAAGTGCATTTATAGCATCCAAATATTTACCAAGTGATCTGACAGTTTTGGTTGAAAATTGATAAGCAAGTGATATTTTGGAGTTTGTGTTTTGTAAGGTGAGGTGAGTAATACCTGCAGTAGTGGTCATCAATATGTTGGTTATCATAGACTTGTCATACCAAATTTAGTTTGGGATCAATATCAGCTTGCATGTAGATGCAGCGGGCTCTAGATATAATAAAGATACAATGCTAGACACAATAGAAACAATTATATTCTAGATACAATACTAGAAACGTTTTACCTAAGGCCAAAAATTGTCGTACTAGAAAATGGAAGCGGCTCGCGAAATTAACATACTGTCCCGTTTTCAGTTTTGGGTCCTCTGGTAGGTTAGGATAAGGGCACTTAGTACGACAGTTTCTTGAGGTTGGGAACCTTAGGGTGGCCCGGTGAGGCGTGGCCCGGTGAGGCGGCCACCACCCACCGACACACAACCAGGCGACCACTGGGAAAGTTGAAACACAATGACAACAATCCTCCCAGAGTGAGTTTTAACTGTCGTACATGACAGGCTGAGAGTCGTATGATAATATTACTGAAAACACAGCACGACACAACTAATTGTAGTGAGGCAAAGTAATAAACAAGGTAAACTTTACATCGAGACCATTTCTTCAACAGGTGTAACGGACCCACACAAGAACCAACAGTTTGAAGCTTACCAAGCTTGTGTGTAGGTCAGACAACGGATGAGTGTTCAGCCATAGGGCAATAACTGTGGCACAGCGGTAAGATGGCACCGGGTCGAGCCCTGCGTACATGGCCACATTAGGCACCGTTCCTTCCCTGTTCAGCTCTGTGCACTCTCCAGTAATTAGGGACCTGCCTGTTAAATTAGTAACGGATCATGTTCTCCGTAAAACAGTAGATTAACGGTTTAAAAGCTGTGCCAATGGGAAGCTTAGCGTGCAGAACTGGAGCCACAGTTAAGCGTCTGCTCCAGCAGTCATAAGTGTAAAACTTCACACAATTAAATACGTGCACCTGCCAGGGCAATAGAGAGATGCCCTTTTCACTCAACCCATGTACTTGCCTACCCGCTGAACCTGTAAATGTCAAGACTTCAATCATAAATTAAGCTGGAAAAAAATTCTTAGTAATAATGAGGGGGGGACCTTTGAGAAGCCATCGGCTTCCTGTCCCCGTGGAGGCCACCAAAGATGGTGGCCCTCAGGTAAATTTCAGCCAGGTGCACCCTTTCTCCTAATACTATATTCGGTGTGCACGGGGCACTGTTCTCCTTTCCGACCAAGTACACAACATTGGTAAACACAATAGCCTCAATAACACACCATTGGAATAACATTAGAGGTTTGTGGTTATGAGACCACAAGTGTCCTCCTGACAGTGGGGTGTCAGGAGGAGTACTGACTGTGGCTATACAGTCAACATGTCCCTACACCTTATCACTGTTAATGATTGTCACAACTTGTCCTGCTATACCATTCTTGTTATACTGTTCCTTCTATACAATTCCACGAGAGGAAAGTTGATATTTTCAGTAAATACAATATGTTCGTATAAGATTAAAACTAAAACATTCTACAATCCTTTCAGTATGCTAGTCATCTCATCGTGTGACACCAGCGTTGAAGGCTCTATTTCCTTACTTTTAGGTTAGCCTCGTGATCCGAATTTGTTAATTATGGTGTTGAACTTCCAGGTTGTTCATTAACAGTGGGGAGCGATGCTACTTCTCCTTCACTGTCCATTGACAGTCGAGAGGGAAGTGTACTTGGCCCACTCCCTCCCTCACATCAATGATCTTCCTAACGTAACACCTGAAGCAAGTCTTCGCTGAGGACAGACAACCTTCATTTTCTCCCATGCTCACCCACTTGTTGTGACTGTGAATACTGCATTAAGACCATTTGTGGCTCGCTACTAACAAACTCGCCCCTAACATTTACACATTATATTTTTTAGGGGTCTCCTAGTACAGTTGGCTTCGTTTTGAGCCCATCCTCGTGTTTAGGCAGTAGTTACAGTAACGATGAAGACCACTCTACATATATTGACGTATATATGTTAACAAGTTAACAACAGTTAACAGTTAACGTTCAACAGTTAACAAGTTGAACTCGGTGCTATTGAATTTGCACAAACGGAAAAAGTTTGTGTTGATGTTGCAAAGAAAACTTACCCCTAACCTAACCTTCCTAGGCCTAATACACGTTATCTGAGGCCTATTATAGTACACATATGTGCTATAGTAGGCCTAGGAATATTTAACTTTGGGTTTTAGCTTGATTTTCTTCGGACTCTATAAAGTTAATAGTACCAAATTCTACTATCTAAACAGAAGGGTGGGTTATCTCTCTCGACTCCAAATCTGGGAGCCTGGGTTCGATTCCTGGGCGGAAAGACCTGGACTGTGTTACCATCACTAATAATTTTGTTGTATCTGTGTCTAGCAGCAGACACGAGCAGGTCACAGTTGTGTCTTAGAGAGTTGAGAACAGTTATATGTGGTAGAGGTTCCCGGCGGCTGGTGAGTGAGGGGTAGTCTATGATGACTGTGGTGAGGGTAGTCTATGATGACTGTGGTGAGGGTAGTCTATGATGACTGTGGTGAGGGTAGTCTATGATGACTGTGGTGAGGGTAGTCTATGATGACTGTGGTGAGGGTAGTCTATGATGACTGTGGTGAGGGTAGTCTATGATGACTGTGGTGAGGGTAGTCTATGATGACTGTGGTGAGGGTAGTCCATGATGACTGTGGTGAGGGTAGTCTATGATGACTGTGGTGAGGGTAGTCTATGATGACTGTGGTGAGGGTAGTCTATGATGACTGTGGTGAGGTAGTCTATGATGACTGTGGTGAGGGTAGTCCATGATGACTGTGGTGAGGGTAGTCTATGATGACTGGTGAGGGTAGTCTATGATGACTGTGGTGAGGGTAGTCTATGATGACTGTGGTGAGGGTAGTCTATGATGACTGTGGTGAGGGTAGTCTATGATGACTGTGGTGAGGGTAGTCTATGATGACTGTGGTGAGGTAGTCTATGATGACTGTGGTGAGGGTAGTCCATGATGACTGTGGTGAGGGTAGTCTATGATGACTGGTGAGGGTAGTCTATGATGACTGTGGTGAGGGTAGTCTATGATGACTGTGGTGAGGGTAGTCTATGATGACTGTGGTGAGGGTAGTCTATGATGACTGTGGTGAGGGTAGTCTATGATGACTGTGGTGAGGTAGTCTATGATGACTGTGGTGAGGGTAGTCTATGATGACTGGTGAGGGTAGTCTATGATGACTGTGGTGAGGGTAGTCTATGATGACTGTGGTGAGGGTAGTCTATGATGACTGTGGTGAGGGTAGTCTATGATGACTGTGGTGAGGGTAGTCTATGATGACTGTGGTGAGGGTAGTCCATGATGACTGTGGTGAGGGTAGTCTATGATGACTGGTGAGGGTAGTCTATGATGACTGTGGTGAGGGTAGTCTATGATGACTGTGGTGAGGGTAGTCCATGATTGTGGTGAGGGTAGTCTATGATGACTGTGGTGAGGGTAGTCTATGAGGGCTTCCTGATTTAACATATGTCAACCTTAAATATGCATATTGTGTATTTTTTCAGGATTGGGCTGTGCGGCTTCGAGAACCCCATGAGAGACCCCAGGACTGAAGAGTTCCGCCGACATATTGGCCACGTAAGTACTCACCTAGTTGTGCTTACCTAGTTGTGCTCACCTAGTTGTGCTCACCTAGTTGTGCTCACCTAGTTGTGCTCACCTAGTTGTTCTCACCTAGTTGTTCTCACCTAGTTGTTCTCACCTAGTTGAGCTTTGGCTCTTTGGTCTCGCCTCTCAGTGATCAATCTTCCGGTGTACAGATTCCTGAGCCTACTGGGCTATATCATATCTACATTTGAAACTGTGTATGGAGTCAGCCTCCACTACATCACTGCCTAATGCATTCCATTTACTAACTACTCTGACACTGAAAAAGTTCTTTATAATATCTCTGTGGTCTACTTGGGTACTCAGCTTCCACCTGTGTCCCCTTGTTCGTGTACCACCCGTGTTAAATAATCCATCCTTGTCCATCCTGTCAATTCCCTTGAGTATTTTGTATGTGGTGATCATGTCTCCCGGGGCTCTTTGTCTTCCAGCGACGTGAGATGCAGTTCCCTCAGCCTTTCCTCGTAACTGATGCCTTTTAGTTCTGGGACTAGCTTAGTGGCATACCTTTGAACTTGTTCCAGCTTCGTCTTGTGCTTGACAAGGTACGGGCTCCATGCTGGGGCCGTATACTCCAGGACTGGCCTTACATCGTGGTATACAAAGTTTTGAAAGATTCCTTACAGAGGTTTCTGAAAGCAGTTCTGTTGTTAGCCAGCCTCGTAATACCGCCGATGTTATTCTTTTGATGTGGGCTTCAGGAGACAGGTTTGGTGTGATATCAACTCCTAGATCTTTCTCTCTGTCCGTTTCGTGAAGGACTTCATCTCCCATTCGGTATCCTGTGTCTAGCCTTCTATTTCCTCCCACTAGTTTCATTACCTTACATTTACTTGGGTTGAACTTTAGTAGCCATTTGTTTGACCATTCCTTCAGTTCGTTTAGGTAATCTTGTAGATTCATACTATCTTCCTCTGTCTTAATCCTCCTCATAATTTTTGCATCATCAGCAAACATTGAGAGAAACGAGTCTGTTCCCTCAGGGAGATCATTTACATATATCAGGAACAGTATAGGTCCAAGAGCTAATCCCTGAGGGACTCCACTGGTGACGCTTCGCCACTCTGACACTTCACCCCTCACAGTGACTGTTGCTTAGGTATTCCCTTATCCAGTGGAATGCCTTCCCTTTCACTCCAGCCTGCATCTCCAGTTTGTGTCCTAGTCTCTTATTTGGTATTGTGTTAAAAGGCTTTCAGGCAATCCAAAAATATGCAGTCTGCCCAGCCCTCTCTTTCTTGCCTGATTTTTGTTGCCTGGTCATAGAATTCAATCAATCCCATGTTAGAATATGTGGAAATGAACGAGCAGATGTGCTGGCTGCCGAAGGCGCTGAAGGAGACTATATTGAATACTTCATACCCAAGACTCTTCTACATATTAGAGGTATCATCAGGCAACATCACTGTGACAAGGTAACTGAGAAAAGGAGGATAGAAGCACAAATCAGTGAATCTGAACGATGGTACAACATGGTTGCAGCTGGCAATCCCAATCATTATGGCCAAAGAGGATGAGGACGCGGAAGAGAATCAGTAATAGCGAGAATCCGTCTTGGATACAAATATCCATGGAGATTCGGAATGGAAACAACAGTTGATCAGCGAAGTTGCAGAATCTGTGATGAGAGTGACTGACACCGCCTTGACCACTATCTACGTGAATGTGGACACCTGAGGGACATTAGAAATATGTGTAGAATAATAAACCCCACATTGTTTGAGTTAGGAAAACACTATTTGTCATATATTGATACTGTTCTTAAAAGATTCTCCCATTTTGCCCACCCGCAAGATAACGTAAGCTTTTAAGGGTTGACAAATGTCAATCTTCTTGTTTGAGGAGCTGTTCACTTGAGACAGTTAAGCAAGTCCCAGCTGTGTCTGGGTACATGTGACAGGATGAACAACCCAGCGGGTTTTCTTCCTATTGGGGAGTGTTGTACATGCTGCTATGGCGGTGTGTCCACTCACAGGATGAGTGGCACTGCCCAATAAACTTGCCCCTCAGGGCAAAATTTGAATTTAAGAAAATCCTGTGAGGCATGATCTGCCATCCCTGAACCCATGCTGACGTTGTGATACAAAGTTCTTCCACTCCAGATGTTCCACTAGCCTTTTTCACACAATCCTCTACATTACCTTGCGTGGTATGCAAGTTAGTGACACTGGCCGGTAGTTCAGTGTCTCCTGTCTGTCACCCTTCTTGAATATCGGGACTACATTAGCCGTCTTCTAATTTTTGGCAGTTCACCTGTTACGAGTGATTTGTTATACACCATGGTAAGTGGTTGGCACAGAGCTTCTGTTCCTTCCTTCAGTTTCCAAGGTGAGATTCCATCCAGGTCTATAGTGTGTCACTTCCAACTCTAGCAGATGCTTCCTCGCCTCCCCACTGGTAATCACAAACTCAACTAGTGGTGATTTGTTAGATATCCCCTCTCCTATCTCTGGGACTTCGCCTTGCTCTACTGTGAAGACCTCGTGGAATTTCTTATCGAGTTCTTCACACAGTTGCTTGTCATTTGTAGTGAATCTGTCTGCTCCTATCCTCAGTTTCATTACCTGTTCCTTCACCGTTGTTTTTCTCCTGATGTGGTTGTGCAGCAATTTAGGCTGAATCTTTGCCTTGCTTGCTATGCCATTTTCATATTGTCTTTCTGCCTCTCTTCTCACCCATACGTATTCATTCTGGCGCTCTGGTACCTTTTCTCTGCTCACTTGTGTCCTATTATTTCTATAGTTTCTCCATGTCCTTGTACTTGGTTTGCTAGCCTACATACCTGATTAAACCATGGGTTTCTCATCTGCATTTAATTTTTTCCCTTTTGGACCGGGACAAACTTGTCTGCTGCCTCCTTACCTGTATGATGAAGTCCACCATGCCTTGGGCCGTCTTTCTTCTGAGCTCTGTTTCCCAAGTTATATCTGTTAGGATTTTTATTACCTCCTCATAGTTTCCCTTTGGGAATGCCATCCTTTTGTTTTCTGTGCCCTTCCTTGGGTACATTAACCCTTCTTCGACCAGATACTCAAATGTCAGTACACTGTGATCGCTCATTCCCACGGGGCTTCGAAACCGATTTTCCCTTATGTCGGAGTCATTCAGTGTGAAGACTGGGTCGAGTCTCGCTGGTTCATTGTTGCCTCTAATTCTTGTGGATCCCCTGACATGCTGACTTAAAATGTTTCTTGTCGCCACTTCCAACAATTTAGCTCTCCATGTTTACTCATCACCGTGTGGTTCCTTGTTTTCTCAGTCTATCCTTCCATGATTGAAGTCCCCCATGATGAGCAGATGGGATCTATTTCTACAGGCAGCAGTGACTGCTCTCTCGATTATAGTGTTGACTGCTATGTTGTTTGTCATACTCTTGCCAGGGTCTTCTGTCATTTGGTGGAGAGTTATATATCACTGCTACTACTACTACTCTTGGTCCTCCCATCGTCATGATGCCTGTAATTTAGTCTCTGAACCCCTCACAGCCTGGGATAACCTCCTCGAAACTCCATTCCTTTCTTATCAGTAGGGCCACTTCACCCCCTCTTCTAAGTCTCCGGTTGTTCCCATCAAATGTTATGATTTGAGCCTTTGTTGTGGATTTTTAAATGTAGGTCTGCAACATGACGCGTTACATCCACATTCTAAATAACCTCTTTTGACTTACATATTCAGATCATATTCAAATGATCTGATGTTCCCCATCACTGAAATATAAGGAAAACAATTAAAAAACGTAATGGAAAAACAATAAAAAAAATAGAAAAATAAAATATACTCACGAAATGAATGGTATAGTAAAAAAACACAGCTCAATTCCAATGCAGTGTCACACAAAATAAATAAATCAAAATGAAAATAAATCGAAATCTATGAAAATTCAATTTGTCAATGCAAACGGACACATTGAAATGGAATCGTAACATAATTAGTATAGCGTGTGTTGCTCTTACATGCAACAGATGGGGTTGTTTTTCAAGAAAAGCATGTTTTTTACCTGTCACAGGTGTGGCATCTATATAGTAGGTATATAAAACTGTTGCGTATTCGAATGGAACGTTGTCAAAATTTCAAAGCAATCGATGAAGAACGTTCGGAGATTATAGTGTGTGTTGCCCTTATGTCCAACAGATGGCGCTGTTTTTCAAAAAAGCATGTTTTTTCCTGTCACAGGTGAGGCATGTATATAGTAGGCATATAAAAACACGTGCCTATTCGAATGCAACGTGGTGTCAAAATTTCAAAGCAATCGGTAAAGAGGTTTCGAAGATTCCCTCACATGAAAAATACATGAAAAACACAGTTTTTAAAGAAAGTAGGTTTTTTCCTGTTACAGACATGACATCTATATAGTTTGTATATAAAAACCCGCTCAAATCAAATGGAATGTGTGAAAATTTCAAAGCCATCGGTGAAGAACTTTCGGAGATTAGTGATTTTGAAGAAACGAACATTTCCATTTTTATTTATATAGATTTGCCCTCAAAAAATTTAGTAGGCCTAATAATGGTGACAATTAATATGCAAAACTATTAAGATTAGATTATGCAAATATTCACAATTCTGACTGGAGTGAATGTGTACTTTTTTTTTTATTAACAAGTTTAGGTATACACAGCACATGCTGCTACCTTATTCTATATGAGATATTACACAGTGTAGATCCAAAACTAGCTATAAGTTTATCCAATATTCCCATCTCACAGGATGGTTAGTCATACATGGAATCAGGGGAGAAAATACCTGCCTCAATACAAAAATAAATGTGTACATCAGTGTAAATTAAGTTTATATTTTTAGATACATTGTAAAGCAATTAGTTTACAATTTGGGTTGTGATGTATACTGGTAAAACACATTGTAGTAGTAATGAGAAGAGTAGTAGCAAAAATAACAGCAGTAGTGAAACAATTACAAAAATAATTGTTTACAATGTGTTGACATTAATAGATACTTTTTTGCTTAACTTTGTTTATTATGCAAAAGATGTATTGTAATGCCAGACGGCCTTCATAGCTATACTGTATTTTAAATATCCTTATTTTCAAAACAACACTTTAATCACATTTGAGCTTTGGTGATGTATTTGTGACATGAAATTTATACATAAAGCAAAAAAGTAACCAATAACTAAATTTTCTAGGGAGTGAAAGTGAAGATGGACGATCAAGGCAACATCCTCATCAAGCGTGTGTCGAAGGCTGCTGTCTTTGTCAAGATGGGTAGTGATGATAATGCCATCAGTAATGAGATCCTCAAGCTGCCAAACTGCTCTCTTGAAACTGAGAAACCTGTTATGGTAAGTATATGGTCAAGAAAGATGAAGTATGTCTTGTGGGTTTTCACACTAGAATACTGCCAAGGAACATTCAACTTTGCTTCAACAGTTTTTATTTATTGTCGATTATTCAAATTGTCAGAAATTTGGTTTCCAGTGAGTTCATTTACATTTTTAATATATAAAATGCTATATGCACTGTAAATTTCTAGTCAGTTTTTTTACACCACAGCCATCAAGGAGCATTTTCACAGGTTTCCTGCCTGAATATTCATTCATTCACTAGCACTTTAGCAGGTTCATAGCTGAGATCACTAGCAGTAGACTGTCAAAAGTCCAAACTACAGCGCACTCCTTTTGAGGCTTGGCAATTTTTTTTTTATTTATTTAAAGTAACCCTGTAATCCTTTCAAATAATCTAGTGATAAGACATTAATTATTTTGTCAATAATTTGCACTTGTTATACCTGTACATACAACACTCAAAAAGCATTGGATGTAGAAGAAGGCTATGAATCATGAAAAATGAAGGATAAATAAACAAATGGATAAATAAATGGAAGAATAAATGATTGAAGGAAAGAAAACAAAGCAAAGGGTGGTGCTAAATGGAAATGAATCGGAATGGAAAAATGTGTTAAGTGGAGTGCCACAAGGGTCCATTTTGGGACCTACCCTTCTTGTCATGTACAATACATCAATGACATAGATGAGAATATTACAAACCACATCATCAAATTTGCAGATGACACAAAGATTTATGGTCAAGTGGGGAAATGATAATGATATTGAAGCCTTACAAAGACATCTACATGAACTCCACAAATGGTCAGAAGACTAGCAAATGCTTTTTAATATCGACAAATGAAAAACCATGCATGTGGGGCATAACAACCCACACCACGACAGCCAAATTAATAGCATTACATTACAGCAGACTGATGAAGAAGGGATCTTGGAGTCAAGATCCACCACTCATTAAAAGTTGCACAACAGAAGGGTGCAGCAGTCAGAAAAAGCTACCAAACTCTTGGGATAAACAAGTATACTTTTGACTGTAAGGAAAAGAAGGTAATGATTCAGCTGTATAAATTTCTTAGATTACTATATCCAAGCATACAAACCTCATTTTCAGAAGGTCATAGCTGCTCTGGAGAAGGTGCAACACCGGGCAACAAAAGCCATTCCAGAGCCAAGTCATCGCTCGTATCAGGAATGCTTGAAGACCACAGGGCTAAAAACACTGCAAACCAGGCATGACAGGGCAGATCTCCTTGAGACTTTTAAAATACTAAACAAGTTGGAGGATGTTGATCTGGATATTTTCTTCAAAAGGTCAAATGTAACACAAACAAGGAGCAATGGTTTCAAACTCAACAAGCCACAATGTAGGACTGAGAACAAGAGATGCTTTTTCACCCACAGGGTTATAAACCCATGAAACTGCCTACCTGCCAAAGCCATAACTGCCAAAACTGTGCTAAATTTCAAAATATACCTGGAAAAGATCATAAAGCAGATGGGAGGACCTTCGACAAGCCGCCAGCTTCATGCCCTCGTCGAGACCACTTGGGCTAGTAGCCCTCAGGTTAATAACCAAGGTTCTTTGTGAAAATATTACATAGTTTGACCTATAGTAACTTGTCTTGCTCACCACTCTGCTACAAGATGCTTGGGCATGTTTCCATACACCTGATGCCTTGTTTAACCTAGCAGTAAAAATGCACCTTGGCATTAGGCAGCTGTTGTAGATTGCATCCTGGGGAAGGTATTCATCAAGTGGGGCCTTGATACATCTAACAGGCATGCTGTCCATGACAATGGGAACCATTAGAACTGCTAGTACTGTACTGTACTGTATAAAGTAACACGAATTGTATAATGTATAAAGGAGGCGATACGGCTGATATAAATAATTACAGTACAGACCAATATCTAATCTACCTATATTATCAAAAATATTTGAAAAAATTATTTACAAACAGCTCTACTCCTATCTAGCAAAATTAAACATGTTAAGTCCATGTCAGTTTGGCTTCCGCTCTCAAAAGAGTACCAATGATGTAATTATTAGTCTGCTTGATATAATCTACTCTGCCCTTGACAAAAATGAGTTCCCAATTGGCCTCTTCATTGACCTGAGAAAGGCCTTTGATACTGTAAACCATAACTACCTCTTACTTAAACTTCACCAATATGGAATCTGAGGCCTTGCCCTGAACTGTATTCGATCCAATCTTAATGAGACACCAATATGTAGCCATCAATGAAATAACCTCCCCCTCATTCTTCCATTAACTGTATGAGTGCCACAGGGCAGCATCCTAGGACCTCTCCTAATTCTTATATACATAAATGATCTGCCAAATTGTCTCTTTCATAAACCTATATTATTTGATGAGGATACTATCCTCATCTATGACCCCAACCCCCACACATTAAATAATGTTGTAAATAATGAATTAAAAAAGTCCACTCATGGATGTCAACCAACAAACTCACACTAAACATAGAAAAGAACTACTACATTATATATAGAAGCAAATCATCAAATGAAATTCAACTTTAGGTAGAAAATGTTAACATCAACAGTAAAAATTATGGAAATTCCTTGGCCTATACATTGATAAGAGACTCAACTTCAGCACCCACATACAACACATAGCCAAAAAAATCTCAAAAGATATTATGTTTCTTACTCTGCTCTCCTTTCATTAATCTAATCGCTAACCTATCCCTATCTTGCATACGGTATCCGTGCTTGGGGTTCAACAACTGCAAATTACCTCAAACCCATCATCGCCCAGAAAAACTCTGCTATCAGAACAATAACAAACTCTATTTTCAGGCAACACACAGCCCTTCTGCTTAAATCCCTAAACATGCTAAACATAAAGTAACTTCATACATTCGCTTGTGCCATTTACATGTACTAAACCTTATTCTGAAACTCTTCTTTGACAGATATAACAACACCCATAATCACTACACCAGAAATAAATATCAGTTTGATATCCCCAGAGTCAAACTAAATCTGTGTAAACACTCTATGCAAATAAAGGGACCTGGTCTGTGGAACTCACTCCCTAATGAATTAAAAAGCTGTCCAACCTATGCCTTATTCAAAAGTAAACCCAAAAAGTACCTAATTTCATCCTCCTAGTTTCCTACCTTGTGCCTTAAACTTGTATTATGTCTTGTGCTACCCACTCCGCCAATGTGTGTGTGCCTAAGACATGCAACTTTACCATTGTAATCACTGCAATCAACTTATATCATAGTTGTTATGTTGAATGCAAATATTTTGCTGTAATGTACCTATTAATAGTCCTCAAATTATGGTACAATGCACCTGTTGATAATCCTCAAATTTTGCTGCAATATACCTATTAATATTCTTTACATTTTACTACAAAATAAATACTGTACTTCAAATTATCTTTTAAATTAAGGACCTGCCCGAAATGCTATGCATGTTAGTGGCTTTGCCAGAATGTAAAAACATCAATGCTATGTACTCTCACAAACCCAATGTACCTTCTTGTATATATAAATGAATAAAAAAAAAAAATAATAACACGTACACCATTAATATAAAAAGGGGGGACCTCGATAAAAGCCAAAACGTGTACACTCTGGCTTCCTGTCCCCCGACACAATGAATTTAATTATATACAATAGAGTATATGCTTCCTCCTCCCTCACACTTTCATCTCAACAGTATACTTTTCATACCTTTGTTATCCTGCAGGTCTCAGAGCTTCTATCTGCTCTGCATGTTCTCTTCTCTTACAATATCACTCAAACCCATCATTGTATAATAATAATATTTTGTTTATAAAATATACAAAGGAACATATTAGTGGTAGGTACAATAATAATTGTATATTATGTCAAGTCACTAATTATGAATAGCATTTTGAGCATACTGTAATTTAAAATTAATTTATTATACAGTATTTAGTTTTAAACTTATTGGCATCTTCACCAATAAATCACATTCTCAACCTTCATCCTACTCTGCACCACAACTCATCTTTCTATACCTATATGTAAAACTTAATACAATTAAGTTCCATCTTTACTTGCAGCTATTCGACATGAACAAGTTCCAGCAGAATGTGAAGAGAGAGATGCGCCGGCAGTACCCAGACCGCTCCAAACTGGAGACTCAGTGTGTGTGTGTAATGGCCTTTGTAAAGAATGAACCAGACCTCCTTGACTGTCCCATCTGGGTTATGATCATCAATATTGTGGCTATGGACATGCTCAAGAGTAAATTCCCTCCAGGTAATTACAAAACTCTTGTAATAATACACACAATGAGGAAATAGATAGTGGGATAACTCATAGTGCAAAACTGTAAATGTCTGTATTAGTTAATTTACCAAATAGCCACTATCCCTAGTAGCCATAGTGGTATTGGTCTGAGTTCAAGCTCTGAGCAAGGAAGAATGATTGTGCACCAACCTTAGCTATTTGCACTTGTTCATCCAGCAGTAATTTTGGACTTGGTTGTAAACCAAGTAAACCATTCCTGCAAATGGTTTGTGTGCACCAGTGTGTGCTCCAGAGAAAACTAATAGAGTAAAGCCTAAGATGAGCTTTGTAAAAGGAGAGCTCTAAGCTGGCTAACAAATCACATCATCTACTCCTGTACTTTCAAGTTTAAAATTAAAAAAGTACCATAACATAAACATCTGAACAGGAATAGCCACAATATACTGTACAATAATTTTCAATTCCTTATATCTTGGGACAGAGATTCTTCAACATCTATGCTAAATTTGTATATATGCTGAATTGGATTTATTTTAGCTAACATTAGCCACACCAGGCTTGATAACATTGTAAAAGCTGCTTATTAGACTTCAGCATTTATATTATTGTATGTGAATAGAGCTCTGTCCATATATAGTTATTTTTAAACATTGCTGCAAATAGAAATTCTGCCAAGGCTCAGCCAAGCAAGGAGGTATTCAGTTGAATGTATATTAAGACATGATTTCTACTTTAATTTCTACTTTACTTTATTTCTACTTTAGTAAGATTAATAAGTATTGTTTGCATCAGTGTTGCTGCTCTTGACATCCAAGTAGATATGTTGTAATATTGCATACAGTACAGTATTATAATGATTAATACACTTTACACCAAAATACTAATGTTTTGCTAACATTTTCTCTCTGACAGTCAAGGTAGTACCCAACATTAGGAACCGCCCACGTATTCCCCTCCCAGACGAGGACCCATACAGTGTAGCAGGCTCAGGTGCGTCCTCCGGGTCTTCGGGTAAAGACCGCTCGGGTAAGGATAAGCCTCCCAAGCTACCCCCACGAGATAACCCCAACTACCCGAACCCTGGACCCCGATCTAATGGCAAGGTAAGTCACTTTTCACGTTGTCCTGCTCTCTAAATGAGTTAAAGTTATATTATAGTGATGCAACTTTGACCACTATAAAAAGGTAGATAAAAAATACAGTACAGTATATATAAATTGTAAATTCAGGTGATGTATAAAAATTAGATACCTGTACACAAAATGGTTATAATTAAGCTAATAGAAAATCAATTTCTTGGTAGTCAAATTTTATTTTATTTCATCATTTTTACTGTAGCTAGCTTTCCACTGGCAAGTGGAGGAACACACACCACAAAAGTATGGTAAGCATTATAAGAAAAGGGAAGGGGGGCGGATTGAAAAGATCTGTAAAGAACATATTGAGTGAAAATGGGGAGATAAGCAAAAATATTCCGGGTGTGTATTAAAGGTATACAATGATTGTTTGCAGAAAGTATTTACATTACAGCTTTTAGATGTTTATGGGTGATTAGAAAACAAATAAACTGGCATGTAAATATTGTATCTGACTCAGGAAGTTAGTGTGAAATGTGCTGCTTATTTTATGTTTGTGTTTCTCTTCAGAAAGTTTTTTGACCTCACCAAAACATTGAGCAAAAGAAAGGTAGAAAAGTGCCCTGAGCAAAACATTTTTTTCCATATTGTTCGATCTCTGTGATTTAACGAGGGGCAGGCAGTAACATCATGTATGGGATACCCAAGATGTTGGTACTGTAAAAACATTCATTACAACACTAAAATCAGTGATAATTTGATGAGTGGATGGGATAATTGTTCTCAAGATATTAAAAGGTGGTAGTCGCACAAGGGACTTGCTGGTCGTGCCACGAGGGGTGTATGCAAGTGTTCTGACTGCATGGCAGGAAAGTGTTGAGCAGAATTCAGATAAATTTAGAATATAAATGAGGAATAATGCTCTGGGATTCAGGTATGGTATTCTAGTGGATGTGTTGATCAGACATTTGCTGTCAAATTTGTAGTGGAAAATTGTATAAGAGGAAGTACTATGCAAACATAAGTGAACAGAGAAATGAATAAGGGAGAGTATTGTGCAAGGAAAAACAACATTGGATCCCCCCAGAAGGCTTACAAAAGGTGGAAAAGTTACTATGGATGTTAAGAAAGATTGCATCACAGTGTGCTCTTAATTCTCATCTCTGGGAGTGAAATAGATGAGATGAGACAGACAAATCAGATATTCAAGTCACTGATATAACTAGTTAAACAATATATGTGCCACAGTTAGAGAGGAAGGAATAAGTACAATGGAGAAATGTATGCATGTTATTGCATGCCAGACATGTGAGTTGTAGGGCAGTTGAGTGGGTAAAGAGAAATGCTTGTGTAGCACAGAGGGCAGCACTATAATCCAATGGTCCCAAGTTCTATTCCCATGCAAGACATATGATGTTAGGAAAATTTCTAAGAAATTCACTAAGTTCACAACCATTACCAATACTTTTGCCTTGGCTTCTCTGATTACTCTGTACTGTAATGTATATATATTCTGCAGCCACAGAAACATTACACAATCAAGTAATGCATTTATATCATACCTGACACTCACTCTTACACAACCTCTGCTTCCTTCATAACTGTTTTTTATTGTATTTAACAAATACAATAAAATCAACATCAGACAATCTCAACATCTTTCACGGCTTTTCTCTGTTCATTGTATACTATTTTCATCTGCTCTATAGTGGCCCATGAATACCTTAGTCTCTCTTAAAATGCAAATATAAGGTCTATACAAATTTGTTGACCTCAAAACTCTCCTTAATTTTCAATCAACAATTTCTCCTATTCTCTGTAGTCCAACATGCTGTGCTCTCTCCTCCAAACTGGAGGTATTTTCAAATGATATCCATGGTGTTACTGCCCTGGTGGATGGGCAGAAATATTGCGTGTACAATTTTTTGTCAAAGTACAACATTAACTTTTGTTATAAAAGTACTTCACAAAAAGTAAATTTCTTTAATTTAAATTTAAATTATTTGATTTATACTTACAGGTATTTAGAATAATTTTATTTTGTTTATACATTTATCATAAATTTTCTTGATATGCATTGATATTGAAAGTAATGAGTATAACTTTATGGTTTTATCAGTCTGACTACGATGCCTTGGATGAAAACGCCTTCCGTAAACTTCATGCTCGCAACAACAATAATAATAAGACAAAGGATCGCAAGTATGGTAAGTTGTTCTACAATAATACAAACAGCGTGCTTAGTAATTAGTATAATATCTAGCTATCTGGCATGAGCTAATTTATTAACATTGCTATTTTATGCATTGCAAGGTTAATATTATCAACACTCTGGGTGAAAGTCTGTGGCACGTGTCTTGAATGGTGCCTAAATGCTTCACCATCTTGAGGTTATCTTGAGAGGATTTCGGGGCTTAGCGTCCCCGCGGCCCGTTCCTCGACCAGGCCTCCTTTTTGTTACACATCCCCAGGAAGCAGCCCGTAGCAGCTGTCTATAAATCCCAGGTACCTATTTACTGCTAGGTGAACAGGAGCATCAGGGTGAAAGAAATTGCCCATTTGTTTCTGCCGCCACTGGGGATCGAACCTGGAATCTTAGGACCACGAATCCCAAGCGCTGTCCAATCAGCTGTCATGCCCCCCTACCATCAACAGCATCTTTTTAATTTTTTATTTTATATATTTATTTATACAACAGTTCTTACATTCTTGTAGAGCTACTAGTATGCATAGCATTTCGGGCAAGTCCTTAATCCTAATTTTCCCTAGAATATGACCCGTCGAATCATTTAACAGTCGGGTACCCATTCACTGCTGGGTGAATAGAGGCTACAGTTAAGGATTGATGCCCAGTCAATCCTCCCCAGCCAGGATACGTACTCAGGTCAAAGCGCTCGCAGAATGCCAGGCGAGTGTGTTACCACTTTGCTACAACCACACATCTGAACATGTGTGTTCAGATGTACTGTATAGAGATATGTCACCATCTTGAGTGCCCTTGTTGAGAATATGAAACGTGTGGCAAATTCATACATGCTAATATCATGGTCATGGAAGATATAATACCCAGCATTCAAACAGTGAGCCATTATAATAGTAAGAGATATCAACACTAATTTTTGCTCATTGGAATGGATACTGAAATTTATGAATGAATTCATATAAATGGAAAATTTATGTAATACTGTAGACACAGATGGGATAAATACAGTACTGTACATGCTTTAGCATTCATTCAGGACATAATTGAGTGAAATATTTATAATTTTCTTAATGAGCATCTATCTGCATCTTAGCTTGAGTAAAGTCAAGGCCTTGGTGCATTTAATGAGCAAGTAATGAACATGAAACGTTTGGTAAATGCAGGCATTTACCAAACATCAATACTGAGACTTTTGCATTATGTTTATATATTGTACCAGTTAACTTTCTTAAATGGTTAAGGACAGATGGTGGACATTATGTTTCGTAGTAAAGTCACTGCACAAGTTTTTATAACAGAACTTTAGCCATAATTGGTAGCCAGGACAAGACACTTTTGATTGCAAATTACAGCCACTGCTAAATAAGGGTCAAAATGGTACCACAACAACAATACAGTAGTGAGGTCAACATAAATTGTGGAATAAACCACAGGTGGGAGAAGGCAATTATGAAGAGTAAAGTACATACTTCACACTTTGCTTTATGGAACAATTTTTTTTTTTAAAGAGCGCTGTTTGTCGACAGAATTGTATTTGTGCTGCTTTTTCAGCCGTGTTTTCATTCCATGTTTTCATTTTACCCTTTATGCTCAATTAGTATTAAGCTTTAGTCATTTAAGTTTTTCATGCCCAAAACGCTTTGCGTAATAGTGGCTTTAGGCATTGTATGTACTAGCCCTATCTATAAATCCATCACTCTTTGTAAAATCTCTTGTATGTATGTACCTTACCTAAATAAACATTTGATTTGATTTGATTAATGTTATTTTGGCAAAATGAAATGGAAAAACGTAACTGAGTCAGTGTATTTCCAGGCAATTTCACACAATTTCTCAGGGTCAAAAGTGACAGCCACTAAAGTACCAATTTACCTGTAGAAAAATTATGGAAAATGTAAATCTACAAAACTCTTAGTAATTACCAATGTTCCTCATTTGAGTGGGCTTGTCGTGTTGTTTACCTTGTTCCGAAGATCAGTGTCTCCACGGCCCATTCTCTGACCAGGCCTGGTTGGTGGTCTGGTCAACCAGGCTGTTAGACATGGCTGCTGAAGATATTTTCTATAGTGCCAAATGTTTCAGTTAGACGGTAGATCCTCACCTTTATTTATTTATTTATTTATTTATATATATACAAGAAGGTACATTGGGTTTGTGAGAATACATAGCATAGTACAGTAATTGCACTCTTGTAAAGCCACTAGTATGTGCAGCGTTTCGGGCAGGTCCTTAATCTAACAGATAATTTTAAGTAAGTAAATTCTATCAGAATTAATAAAATGATAACAAATACATTGCAAGAAAAAAAAAATGAGATGAGAGAGATTAGTAAGTATATTAAAGCACATTGGTATATTAAAGCTCTGATTGATTACATTGACAGCTTGATTGGTAATTTAAACAAGATTAATAGACACCATACAGCAGATTGACAGTACATATAAGAAGACAGCAATGATCGCAATGATAAAGATGTTCAGATTGGGTACATAAAGATTGGGAGATTGGGTAGCAATAGATACAGTGCAGTTTTAAAGCAAAAGGTAAAAAACTATGAAGATGAAATTAGGTACTTTTTAATATTGTTTTTGAATGATGCAAAAGTTGGACAGCTTTTCAATTCAATAGGAAGTGAGTTCCATAGCCTGGGTCCCTTTATTTGCATAGAATGTTTACACAAATTAAGTTTGACTCTGGGGATATCAAAGAGATATTTATTTCTGGTGTGGTGATAATGGGTCCTATTACATCTGTCCAGGGAGAGTTTCAGAGCATGGTTTGCATTTAAGAACAGGGTTTTGTAAATGTAGTTGACACAAGAGAATTTGTGGAGTGAGATTATGTTTAGCATTTTTAGGGAGTTAAACAAGGGAGCTGAGTGTTGTCTGAAAGCAGAATTTGTTATTATTCTGATAGCAGATTTTTGCTGGGTAATGATGGACTTGAGGTGGTTTGCAGTGGTTGAACCCCATGCACAGATACCATAATTAAGATAGAGATAGATTAGTGCATAATATAGAGAAATGAGAGCAGAGTTAGGTACATAATATCTGATTTTGGAGAGTATACCAACTGTTTTCGAGACTTTCTTAGTTATGTGTTGTATGTGGGTACTGAAGTTGAGCTCTTGTCTAGGAATAGGCCAAGAAACTTTCCATCATTTTTATTCCTAATGTTTACATTGTCTATCTGAAGCTGAATTGCATTTGTAGATTTGCTTCCAAATAAGATGTAGTAGGTCTTTTCTATGTTAAGTGTTAGTTTGTTGGTTGACATCCATAAGTGGACTTTTTTTAGTTCATTATTAACAACATTATTTAGTGTATGTGGGCCTCCACCACTAGTGACCTTGAGGGAGAATATACCCGGTGTCAAGTCCCTCCATTCTTCAGGCTCTAATTTTTCTCAATTATTTTTTAGAATCAGTTGATAACAAATTAAGCAAATACCCATTATATTCAGCAATGCTTTTTTTTTTTGTTTAAACTGAATTCTTAACTGGAGTTTTGTCTTTGTATTTATTATATGGCTTTGGCAGGTAGGCTAATCCATGGATTTATTGCCCTATGGGTTAAAAACCATCAGTTTTTCTTCTACATTATACAGTAGTGTGTTTCTTCTGAGAAAATAAGTGCTCACTTTGTATACCCCATGGAACACAGTGTTCATTTTGTATACTCTATGGAACATGGTGTTCATTTTGTATACTCTATGGAACATGGTGTTCATTTTGTATACTCTATGGAACATGGTGTTCATTTTGTATACCCCATGGAACATGGTGTTCATTTTGTATACCCCATGGAACACAGTGCTCATTTTGTATACTCCATGGAACACAGTAATATTAGCTGAAGTAATATTAGCTCATGGGTATTGCAAAGTATTTTATCATAAAAATTATCAAGCATATGCCATAACATTTAATTTTTCTAGTCTCTTCTTCTGTGTGACTTAATCATCTAATTATTGCTCTATTATGCAGATGATCCATACTACTGTGGCCTCCGCGCTCGCATCCCCAACTTCGCTATGTCCAAGTCAAAGGATAAGCAAGAGCCTGGCCGTGCCCAGTACCCTAACGGGCCACCTATTCCTGCCCATCCTATGTGGCACACTCGCAGCTTCGATTCGGGCATGGGTAAGACCCCCACCCCCCCACCCCCTCACCTGCACAACAACCTGCGACGCCCCCAAAATCACCTTCGACAACAGAATGCCAGCCAGCGACAACCTCATCCATATCCTTCGTCCTCCCTCTCGCCATCACCCATATATATGCCTCTCCCAAACTCATCTCCAATACCATGGTGGATATCCCAGCCAATACTTCCACACACTGACTCTTCCTCTCCCTCACCTCAATCAACATCCATGTGGAATAATGATGCATCTGTAATGTCAGAGGATGATGAATAGTTCTTGAACATTTGCATATTATTAATTATACATTCTTTTACTGTACTGTACAGCACCTTCATTACCATATTTAATTCCTCAGTCCATTCTGACTTGTACACATTGTATTCTGCATACCTTTTGAGCATATTCTCCCTTAACATTCCACCACTGTCCCTGTTCTCCCTTAAGCAATTTTTTTATTTATACAGTAACCACAATTAAACATTTTCGTACAACACCCTCCCCCCTCTTCTGCACAATGTCCTGTCCTTGGTGGCTTCCACCCTGACAATGTCCTGTCCTTGGTGGCTTCCACCCTGACAATGTCCTGTCCTTGGTGGCTTCCACCCTGACAATGTCCTGTCCTTGGTGGCTTCCACCCTGACAATGTCCTGTCCTTGGTGGCTTCCACCCTGACAATGTCCTGTCCTTGGTGGCTTCCACCCTGACAATGACCTTCACCCATTACTGAGTCTCAGCGACCCCTTCACCTTGCACTGCGAGGTAAACACAAGGGTAAGACAACTATATCATCTTTGGATGGACCAATACCAACATTTGTGTCGTTTCAATATGAAGTCTTAAATGCTGTAATAAAAAAAGTTTCTTGTTTAGTAGTAGAATATCTGTAAATGAAATAAATACATTTGCGTTTCAAAAGTTCAGTTTGGCAAAATTACCGTATTTTATAAGAAAATTCATTTTGAGACCACATAAAATGTTTGTGTGATATTTCTGACAAATGAATTTTTTGGTAATGTTCTTATTTTCTGACTGGTGACTTAAGACTTTATGCTTTGGTATGCTGTACTGCATGACTGATCTCATGACTGCATGACAACACATCTCCCCAGGTTTTAATGTATTCTACTCGTGGCTTTTGTTTTCTTGTTAAGTGTATCATAGACAATCAGAATACTGCTATACAAGTGTTTGGAGTGATGGGAAATTAGATGTGTTCATGCTTAACATAAAAACTAAAATCATATTGTTATGTGACACAAAAATTTAGCAACATTGAGCTTGAGTAGTGATTAAAGCAGCTGCATAAACATTTAATTCAAAAAAGCATTTGTTGAAAGTTAGTATTTTGGGGTTCTACAGTTATAATTATAAATCTTGGTAATGTCATGAAGATTTGTGTTGTTCATTATGTAATTATTTATATTATTATCTCGGGCTCATGTACTAATGCTGTACAACAGCTACGTAATGAGTTCATTACTGATGAGTTTATAAAATATACCACACATATTCAGTAGATATGTTGTGTGGTTCTTCGTAGCATTACCTTTAATCAAAGCATAATATGTTGAGTGTAAGGATGCAGTTCATGACTACCTTATGGGAATGAGAGCCATGTCACCAGAGAGGGTGTAAGATGTGTTTCTGAGGGTATACGATTCATATCACTTGGGATGCAAGTCATGTCACTAGTTGGTATGTGAGTCATACCGATCATGGAGATAGAAAACATGACAATGCTCATGGGAATGTGAATAATGCTTTCTCGTTCTTATTCACAAGAACTTTGATCTGACCTAGCTTCATTTGCTATTTTATGTTTTCATTACTCTGTAGATAAGACTCTGCAATGCCACTTGAGTTCACAGTT
Source organism: Procambarus clarkii (assembly GCF_040958095.1). NCBI lineage: Eukaryota > Metazoa > Arthropoda > Malacostraca > Decapoda > Cambaridae > Procambarus > Procambarus clarkii. The sequence goes on from NC_091192.1 coordinate 10,419,752, forward strand.
CATTGGAGAACATTGAGTGGTGTTAGATAAATAATTTATTAAAATATTTAAATATTCTTTACCAAGTTGGTATTCCAGAGTCATGGGCTAGATTTTACCTCCTCTCCCTTTCTCTCTGGCTCATGGTAAAAGCAAGGTGGTTTAAAGGTCACATTTCAGGAGATGCCTCTCACTTGACCGTCATGTTAATGGTGGACTCAATTTGATATTGTGGGTTGTGTTTGCTCTCACTGCATAGAGCTTTTATGCACTCTAGTCTTGAATTTACAGAAAATATAAAAAGTATATTTGTACATGAGCACACAAGAATCACAATGAGCTGTAAAAATCAGTTGACCTTAATCCATCTCTTGAATGTAGTCCTTAATATCACCTCACACTGTTGATGATGGGGGTTGTAGAAGCCAGGGAACACTGCGCTTCATCTAGCACCTCTCTAAGCATGTTTGTTCTTTTTTTGTCTTTTCTAGCTCTTTTGCAACAGAATCAAGTGCAAAATATTCACAGACTAGAGCGGAACCCCTGCTCGTGGGTGCCATCAATACCAGTCAGGAATGGTGAGTGGTCCAGAGCAAACCAACTGCAACTCTTTGAATGCCTTTCCTTCAATAGTGCCATATCTTCCTCTATTTTTTAAAATGACATTGATATACAATATGGTTGTAATTTTCTTTATTCATAATGATTTTACATTAACTTTCACATGGATAAAAAATTGTCTCATGCATGATGTATCTGACCTTGGCTACTAAGTGTTAAATAAAATCGGCATGGAGTGAGGCGAGTGTCAGCACGTATGTCACCCTAGCCTTCGATCTCTATCAGATTCCTTCCGTAGTTATATCCACAACTTGTGCATGTTTCGACATTAGACACTTCGACAAGTAATCCATATATTGTACAATACCTTCTATTCAGAGCTTCAAGCACATCTCGTAATTCGAGCATGGCTGTGGTTCACATCAAGTACAGTGTTATCCAGTATAACTAAGGCTTGCCATAAAAGTTAAGCAACTTCAACATTAATGAACTGGCTGCTTCATAATGCCTTTTAAATAACATTACAAATATTTTTACTAGGATGAGAAAATAATTTTTTGTATACCAGTCATAAGACAGTTCATGACCAATTGACTATAAATTACAAAACTTTGGGAGTACAGTAACTCATTTTCACACTGTTCATATATTATAGTGATATACTGTAATCTTATATCAACAGATTTCTGCATTAAGACCTTAAATTACCTTCTTACTAGCCTTTTTATGGTATGATTTAAAAAGAAAGGCACCACAAAATATTACTTAGCAGGTGAAGTTCTAAAATTACAAACGTGTTCTTCGTGTTGAGGATGTTTTGGAATTTTCAAGATTCTGACGACAGGATGATCCAGCTTGAAATTGTGAATAGCCTTTCCACCCAAGCTCCTGGTCAAGTGCCTGCATCATGTCACAAGCATAAAAAAATGCAATTTCAAAATCCTTATACTGTAGTCAGTTCTACAAAATATTTCCTGGCAAAATGCAACAGTTTTTACTCTTACAAAATACCCCATAGATGGTATTTACACATGAAAAACTTTTTGACAAATGACTTACATTGCCTTCATTGTTCCTCAAGTCTTTGTATATCTTAACTGGTGAAGGAGACAAAACCTAATAATAGTTATTTAATAATGAATAAAAACAATACAAAAGTATAAGGCTTCATCATTTATATTTTAGAAGTTGTTCTCTAAATGTCACCAGTCTAGGACTTGTAGGGCATCTCTTAATATTGAAAATTACAACACACAGGCTTGAAAATGGCACTGCAATACTAAGGCCCTACCTAAATTTTTAGGTAAATAAAGTTTACAATTGACAATTAAAAGAAAGAGAATGTTTAGAGTAATAACTCTTATTTTAATTATACAGTTCAAAAAAATTTACAAAGGTTTTGATAAGGACTGTTCCGTTACTTGACTCTGGACGATGTTTACGATCATCTACATCATTCAGTTCATTAACGGATCCTTACGCTCTCTCCTAGAAACTGAATGGGAATCCTACTGGGACTCATGAACTGACAGTAAATCAAAACAGTGGAAGCGTAAGACAACCATCCCGAGGCTCTTAGGTAAGGTCCTCCCGTCCCACACCCTGGGGTAGACTTTCGTTTGAGTCTCTATCATCGTGAATCCTTGTGTCGCTTTCACATTCTCAGGGGCCCAGTTATTGCTGGCCAGTTGGATTTTACAAGTTGATTGAGAGCTCGCATTAGCTCCATCAACGTTTCTCCAAGTTGGAGATTGTGAAACTGACCATGGATAATATACCTGATAATATGCTTGGGTGAAATAGTGGTGGGGATTGTTTGGGGGGACTGACTGCTGGTGGAGTCAACTCTGAATCTGTGGCTGTAAATAAGCCTGTGTCCTGTTCTAATGACGTCTTACATGTGCATGGTACGCAAATTCAAAAGGACATTCCTTCTGAAATTTTGGAAAAATTACTGTTATGAGAAAGGAAATTTTCAAAAAGGTTATATTTAATACTATACTTACACTTACCCATTCATCTAAAAATCCAGCACCTAACTCATTTCCAATTTGTTTACGACACCTGGGAATCATCTCATGTGCATGGGTTCTCCTGTAGTAAACCTGTTCGTCTCTTTCACTGTATTTAGTTATAGACTTTTCTAATCCAACAGGTCATCCAGCCTAGAATCCACAATTGAATAATGCATGCTCTCTTATTCTCAGCATTGTCCTGTAGGATGTTGTATTATTTGCACTTACTTTTCCAGCATTTTTTGCACATTTATATATTTTGTATTATCTCTTTGTATCTTTAGCAGGCTACTACATGCACAACCGGTAATTATATATTATATATATATATATATTATATATATATATATATATATATATATATATATATATATATACTGATATATACTTGGGAACTTCCTTAATAATGCTAGCTGACTAATCTTTCTTGAAATTAATGGCATCCCTAAACATCTAAGTATTATTTAAGGCATAGCATCTTTTTCTAAATTAAATGATTCTATAATTTTTGTTTTTTGTTTTTTACCTTGCAGACTCCGACTTCACTGAGTCCGCCTACTCCCACATCTATGGTCGTCTGCCCTTGCCAAACAGGGGCTACTTACCACCCCCATTACCCCACCCACGCACCATGTATGTAGGGGAGTGGGACTGAGGCAGCTCTTCCAGGCATCTCTTGGGCATAAAGTGGGGCTCTGGGATCCCTACTCCAGAGATGGTGCTTAGAATGCCATGGCTATGATGAACTGACCTTCCCAAAAGGCTTCATTATGATGAGAAATGTCACAACATTTGCTCATGTTCTTGTCTGTCTGATTTTCCCATTGAAAATTAAACTGACTTGAAAAATGTGGTGTGTGGGGGTAAGAAGAGCAGTATAAGAGGGGATCATTGCACAAGAACTTGTTTTATGAGCTTGCACCAGTAACTTGACCACAGTTCACCAGTGACCCAATGACCTGTTATGACCTTCTAGTACTCAGCAAGTCTTATTTTCTGTGCTGTAAGAAGGAAAATGAGCCTTGAAAGCATAAAGAAAATAGGCTTACATTACTCAGTGTTGTCACATTGTAGGTAGAATTATATTTACTTCCCTGAACTGGATTGACCTATGCTCATGTTAAATCCAGTTGAGGGAACTTTGTGAAAGCCATCACAAGCGTTTGACATTACTTCAGTCATCAAGTGATTAAGAGGATATGACTTCTCAGTGAACTAAATCTTTCAGTGTGCTTAGGCTCCTTCTGGGTTATTTGATTTTAATACTGTTATTCTATACATGCAAAGGTGATGTATACTTTCAGGTTTCTTGCTGAAGAACACTGTCTCTTTAATTAATATTTTCGAGTGTAACTGAAATAACGTTTACTTAGCTATTCATTAGATAAAATGTTTTCTTAAAAGCAAATGGAATAACTTGTACTTAACTGTTCATCCTGCTAAATTGTTCTCCGACTCTGATCATAACGATTTGATTAGAATATCTCTTAGTTTTAAATATTGTGCCCCCTTTGGCAGCCATATTGGCCAGCCTTCATTGTACATAAATGAGATGACGATTGTATGAATGATGTCTGACATCACACCTCTGAGACAGTCGCACTTGAGCATGCCTTGGGTTGACACTGTCAAAGAAATGTACTTGAATGAATTATTCATTTTATGTGAGATATTAGAATTACAGCAGCACCTTCATCTATAGAGTCTGAATTGTTTCAAATGCGGTGGGAAGATTTTTCCCCTCAAATCTCCCCAACTGTTACTCTGTAACAAAAGTAAGTGTTATGAAGTGAATTCAGGTCATTTACTCTGACAGCAGATGTGAACAGTGAAATGGGGCATCATGCCATTACTTCCTAGACCATTATTTCTGACAACTTTTCTCACAACCTGAAATGGCTCATTATTGAGGGAAGTATCTTATTAATATTACCTAAACCATGCTTTATATATTATCATCGAAGACTACCAAATAAGGTTCTAAAAAATATTCATCAGTTTCTTAAATGTTCTACTACTCATGACAGGGAGGAAGTCTGAGAATAACATAAGGGAATCCTTCCGATCTTCAGTAACGTGTATATAGACGACTCTTGTGCGTTGAAGAGTGTTAACCGAGACTTCCACCCAGCGCCTCTCCTCATTTTTGAGGAAACCTGTTGTGTTTTATATATATTTTGAAATTGTTTTCTTTATACATTGTTAGATCATCCTTTTCATACTGATTTAAATAGTTCACATGCACAATTTTGATTATTAAATGAAAATTGTGTTTGCAATATTTATGTTTAATTGTCACTAAATTTGTGTAAATTTTTGATAATTTTGTATATTTACTCTGAACTTTTTATGAAATTCCATTTACTCAAGTGTAACTATTGTATATGTGATTAAATAATTGATATCATACATAGCTGTATATCAAGTTATATTTACCTAAATTTACCCAAGGGCTACTAATTGAATTTTGAAGTGGAGTATTATTATCTTGGCATTTATGTCAATGATCTTACCCTTTGCTGTCAGGGTAATGATTCGCCTCTCCTTCAACGCCGGCTTCAACTTGCGATTGATGCCATGTCGCCTTGGGCCACCAATCATGGCTTCAAGTTCTCTACTACTAAGACTTGTGCCATGACTTACTCGGAAACGGGTTGTTCTTCGTCCCTCTTTGTCACTTTATGGTCATCCCCTTGAGTACAAAGATTCTGCAAAGCTTTTGGGGTTATTCCTTGACACTTGTTTGTCTTGGTCTCCCCATATCTCTTACCTCCGTGTTGAGTGCTCTGAGGCCCTTACCCTCCTTCGGGTATTGTCCCATACTTCTTGGGGAGTGGATACGCACACTCTCCTTGCTTTATATTCCTGTCTAAGCTCGATTATGGTTGCCCTGCTTCTCCTTCTCTTCGCCGTCTTGATGCTTTGCACCATACTGGGTTGCAAAGCAACCTAGTATGGTGCCGGGTTTGGGACCAGCCCCTCTACTATTTTCCAAGTGTAAATTATTATGTATCTCTCCCGCCTGCGTTCAAGAGAATACAGATTTAGGCTCTTTAGTCGGTCCCAATAGTTTAGATGTTTTACCAAGTAGATTCTAGCAGTAAAGGATCTCTGCACGTTCTCCAGGTCAGTAATTTCTCCAGCTTTGAAAGGGGCTGTCATTGTGCAGCAGTACTCCACTCTAGAGAGCACTAGCGTCTTGAAAAGTATCGTCAGTTTAGCATTTCTAGTGTGAAAGGTTCTTGTTATCCAACCTGTTATTTTTCTTGCAGTTGTGACAGCTAATTTATTGTGTTCTTTAAAGGTAAGGTCTGATCGATTTATTGCATTCTTTAAAGGTAAGGGGTGATTGACGTTACAAGTCTCCAGCTTCAGCCATCCTCGAAATATGAAGAGGCACAGCTTGGAGCATTCAGATGATAAAGCTGAATGATATTCAGATTGTGCGAATCTTAAACATGTGAAGATTCATGTTTTATATATTTTTGTATTTATATATAAACAAGAAGGTACATTGGATTGAAAAAGTAAATTATTAAATAAATATAATCCTCTCTTAAAACAAAGTCAGGTTCTCTGGCTATGTAAGTAATTATCAATAGAAGGCACCAAATCAGGAAGGCTATGTAGCACCATCAGATGTGCAGGATAATCAGGGGGCGCTAAATATCACCAAGGATGCCAATACGAGAACAAAAACGCACAAGGCAAACGATATCAAAAGTATCAAGAGTCGCCAAGAATTCTATCGAGGGACAAGCGACCGCGGGGGATGGCCGGAAAACAAGTAAGTAATTAATTATCAATAGAAGGCACCAAAACGGGAAGGCTATGTAGCACCATCAAATGTGCGGGATAATCAGAGGGCACTAAATATCACCAAGGATGCCAATATGAGAACAGAAATGCATAAGGCAAATGATATCAAAAGTATCCGAGTCACCAAGAATTCTATCGAGGGACAAGCGACTGCAGAGGACGGTCGGAAAACTATAGACACACGCTCGTCCTGGAAGTCAGGATATGCACGACCATAAGAGGGACAATGCAATGTGGACAATAAGGAGCAGGGCGGCGCTCCATTAAGTGACCGTGAGCTAAACGGGTATGGCCAATACATAACCTAGCCAGAGCCGTTTCTCACCGCCGGTTACGGTGGCAGGAGGAAGGCCACTGGGACACACGACTCTTAAGAGTACGCAGTTTGTTACCAATAACAGAAGACCAACAACTCTGCCAGCGGGCAAGGATGGAGGCATGAATAACTGGGTAAAAGTCGGAATAAGGAATACTTTTATGGGAGATGGGACAAGTGCGGATAGCTTCCTTAGCGGCAGTATCCGCACGCTCATTTAAAGAGACACCAACATGGCTGGGAACCCAGCAAAATGCAACCGACTTAAATTTACTGGAGATAAGAAACACCCAATGTTGAATCTCGACAACCACCACCGAGTGGACCGGATTAAAGGACCCTAACGCCATGAGGGCACTACGAGAGTCAACTACTACCACAAAGGAGGATTGACACCGGGAAAGCAGGAGACGAAGAGCATAGAGAATAGCATTAAGTTCTGCTGTGAAGATGCTAGCCTCCAGAGGAAGGTGACACATATAAGTGTGGTCAGGAAAAACAACAGAGTAGCCCACACCGTCAGCAGACTTAGTCCCATCGGTGAAGATAGGAACGGAGTGGGAGTGAGAAGAAAAGTGCTCAAGGAAGAGGCGTTTCAGAACTGTAGGAGGGGTATAAACTTTAGTGATGCGGGTCAGAGAAGTACAAAATTTGGGAAGAGGGACCCTCCATGGGGACAAGGATGGAACAATACAAGGAGAAACATTGGTAAGATGAACCAAAAGAGAATTTTCTAAGCGAGACAAACGGACAGAAAGAGGAAGGCGGTGAAGAGGAACAGGAACCACAGGAGGGGTAAAAGTCAAAGCACAATAGAGGCGAGAGTGAAGATGCTGTAAGGATCGCACAAGATAGCGAAGACTGTAGCGATCACTGCGATCTTGGAGAGACAGAAAGCCAGTGTCAGCGTACAAGCTGAGGGTAGGAGTTGAACGAAAAGCACCAGAGCTGAAGCGCAACCCAGTATGGTGCAAAGGATCAAGACGGCGAAGAGTAGAAGGAGAAGCAGAAGAGTATGCAGGGCAACCATAATCGAGCTTAGACAGGACGAGAGAGGAATGCAAATAGAGGAGCGTGCGCCTATCCGCTCCCCAAGAAGTATGGGACAAAAACCTTAAGTAGGTTAAGGGCCTTAAAGCATTCAACACGGAGGTAAGAGACATGGGGCGACCAAGACAAACGAGTGTCAAAGAATAACCCCAAAAACTTCGTGGAATCTTTATACTCAAGGGGATGACCATAAAGTGATGAAGAGGGACGAAGAACGACTCGCTTCCCAGTAAAAGTCATGGCACAAGTCTTAGTACTAGAGAACTTGAAGCCATGATTGGTGGCCCAAGATGACACGGCATCAATCGCAAACTGAAGCCACCGTTGAAGGAGAGGCGAATCATCACCTTGACAGCAAAGAGTAAGATCATAAACATAAAGAGCAGAGAAGATGCCAAAAGGAAGGGAGGAAAGGAAACCATTGAGGGCAACCAGAAAAAGAGTAGTACTCAGAACACTACCTTGGGGCACACCTTCATACTGCCGAAAAGAAGCAGAGAGAGTGGCACCAAGCCTGACTCGAAAGGTACAACGAGAGAGAAAGCTTTGAAGGAAGAGAGGGAGATTACCACGAAGGCCAAAAGAACGAAGTTGGGACAGAATATGGTATCTCCAAGTCGTGTCATAAGCCTTTTCCAGGTCAAAAAGGACAGCAACAACGGAGGTCTTCGCAGCAAAAGGGTTACGAATATAGACCAAGTTCACCAGGACATCAGTCGTGCTGCGGCACTTGCGAAAACCAAATTGAGAAGGAGCAGCCCGTCCGTCCGTCCTCCGTATTAGAACGTTGTTACAACTTGCTATATTGGTTGTTATAACTGGTTAGGAGGTGTTAAAACTTGTTCGAACGTTGTACCAACGTCGTAGTTTCGGTGTGTGTTTGGAGGGCAGTCAGCCTTGGCAAACTGCCACCTAGGGAAGGAAAGGGGAGGGTGAAAAAAGAGAAAAAGGAAACGAGGATGGGGAAATGATCACTGTTATGGAGGTCCTCAAGAACACGCCACGTGAAATCTAAGTAAAGGGACGACGAGCAGAGAGAAAGATCAAGACAGGAAAGGGTGCGAGTGCGAGAGTCCACATGAGTGGGCTCACCAGAATTCAGAAGAGATAGAGAAGAAGCGAGGACGAACGGTTCGAGAAGATGGCCTTGGGTGTTTGTCAGAACATCAGTCCAGAGGGAATGTCGACAGTTGAAATCACCCAAAAGGAGCACCGGCTCCGGCAAGGAGTCTAGGAGGTGCTTAAGATCAGGAAGGGAAAGAAGGACATTTGGAGGGAGATAAATGGAACAGACTGTATACCATTTACCCACAAAAACACGGGCAGCAGAACAATGGATAGGGGACGGAAGAAGTAGGGGGACGAAGGGAATATCAGAACGAATTAAGAGAGCAGTAGAGTTATGGGCCCCAGCAAGAGCTGACAAACTTTGTTTGTCAGTTTGACAAACTGGCAAACAAACAGTTTGTCTCCAGGAACTGTTTGGTTCCTGGAAACAAACACAAAGTGGTGTAAACTGTGTAATTAGAAGTTGGAGTTCATGGAAGTTGGCATAAAATCCACGAATATTCCACTGAAGAATAGACATTATCAAAGAGAAAGGACAGTAACAGAGAACAAGAAAGAAATAAAGGTAAAGAGGAACACAGTTTATTAAAGAATCTCAGGATCAGGGTCAGGAGCAGGGTCGGCAAAATCAGGGTTAGGGGGCATGGGTAAACTTAGTAAGGAGAGAGGGAAGGGAGCGAGAGAACAGACCAGAGGCGGACTGACGGGGTCCGGAGGAGGATGAGACAACTGAGAGGGGCAGGCAAGGGCAGTTGGAGGAGGAGGGGGGGGGGGGGCAGAAATCAGGGAGTGCACCTCAGGAAGGGCAGCAACAGAGAGGGAATCGGGGGCGGAAGAAACCTCCATATCAGAGACGGGGTTTGACTACTGAAATGGGAGGGGATGTAGTGACAGAGTCAGAGGGAGGGGGTGAGGAAGAAAGCGAAACCTTCTTACCTGCTGGAGAGGAAGGAGAGGAGCCAGGCTTACATTTCTGACTCGAAGAGACAGGCGTTCCCAGTAACAACGTACCGGGCGACAGACTCAATGGTCTCAGCAGGAGAAGAGGAACGAGAGCGAACAGCACAAAGATTGCTGGGAGGATGATGGATATCAGCCTGGACAGTCAGGTGGCATGGAGGGTCAAGAGACTGGGGGGAGGTCGGGAAGAAAGAGTGAGGGGAGATGGGGAAGAAGATAAAGGAGATATGGCAGACTGGGTAGGAAGGGGGGAAATCTCAGATGGAGAACCGGGAGGGAGACCATCTGGGACAGGAGACAAAGGAATAGGGGAGGAGGTGGTGGGTGTGGTGGGGTTTAAGACCTGAAAACGGTTGTGAGACTGAGGAAGACGGGAAGGACGAGGAGAGGTAGAACGCAACACGCGAGTGTAGGAGACGCCCGCGAAAGGGGTGAGACGACGAACTTGGCGTCTCGCTTCAGGAAAAGACAGACGATCACGGTGCTTCAAGTTGAGGACGGCTTCCTCGAGTTTGTAGTGTATACACGAGCGTGAGAAGGTAGGGTGGGCTTCACCGCAATTGAGGCAGCGAGCCTGGGGAGAAGTGCACTCGGACTTAGAATGACTATCGTCCCCACACAAGGGGCACAGATACACAGTACTGGTGCATTTGAGGACACCGTGCCCGAACTTCCAACACTTATTGCATAGTCTAGGAGAGGGAATGTACTCCTGAATGGAGCATCTGGCACCAGCAAGAATAATGGAGGGCGGAAGGGCCCTACTATCAAAGGTGATTTTTACAACTCAAAGGGGCTGACGGCGATGACCACGAGGGGGTCGAGTAAACGTGTCCACCTGGAGGACAGAATGGCCTTGGGCTTCGAGGATATGTTTAATATCCTCATGGCAATCTCTGAGGTTCCGAACACTACTTGCAACATGGTGTGGGAGGAAAACAGTGCCAATACTGGCATTTAACCGAGCGTTCTTGGAGACCCGAACAGGGGTCTCTCCAATGCAGGACAAAGCGGCTAAGCGAGTAGCTGCATCCTGAGAAGGAGCAGCGACGACACGAGTACCGTAACTGGTGGAGTTAAAAGTAACAGAAGCATCTACTGAATCAACAAGGTGTTTATGGAGGAAGAAATCGTCAGGAGTAGAATCCAGATGGTGGAGATCAAAATATTTAGCCCACGTAGCGGAACCAAACAATTCGTAAGTATTATTACGGGAAGGGATCTTGCGAGTGCGGCCGTGGCGGGGACGGCGTTGAGAACCCCCAGAGAGAGGGGGTAAAAGGCGCAGTAGTCACAATGAGAGACGAAGCCGTGCCAGGGGACGAGATGGTCACCACTGTGGGCTGGGGACTCGACCCTACCGCAGAGGAGGCAGGGGAGCTGAGGGGAGTAGTTAGGTCGTTGGGGCCCAATGCAGCGGGGGCTACAGGGGCCTGGTCTTCCAACACAGTCTGACTCAGGGGCTTGGTCGCCCACCCCACGAGCCTGAGAAGGTATACGGGAAACATTATCTGCCATGAAAACGAGGAAAAACTTTCATTCACGAATGTGCCCCCACACCCACCATGGAGCCACAATTAGAGGCAGGACACCCAACAAGAAGCTATCGCCGATCTTGCCGGGGCCCCCAGGGGTGCGTTGTGAGTATACGCCACACAAACACCACCTTAAGAACCGTGAGTCCGTCCAGAGCGGGTTCGGTAACGAAAGGAGGATTGACAATAAAAAAAAAAAAAAGAGTCCCCTCGCTCAAGACGTTGGGTACTACAGTTCTACGGGTGCAAGAGTATGCCTCCTCAAACACCCGGGCGTCAACACAAAAGAAAGTCAAAAGAATAATCAAAACAGGCAAAAGGTCGGCAGGAAATGACAATTTGATAGAAGAGGGGGGAGAACTATGAAACATGAGGACAAGGAAAAGGGGTCTTGCAAAATTGGTAAAGGCAGCAGCAGGAGCATAAGGCTGCAAAAGGACAGAGGACCGACCCATGGAGCATCATACTCCGGCAGCTGCCCACCAAGCCCCCTGATGGCGGCAACGGGCCAGACAGTGAGGGGGGTTCTCTGGCTAAGATACCAACGCTAATTTACAAAAAAAAAAAAAAAAAGCCTCCAGATTTTTTGTTATGGCCATTGCATTGCGCTACAACAAATCACTTGAACTCCAAACCTTTCCTGATAAAATATATATTCCTTGAAATGTATAGGTGAAAGCAAAGATGTGATTAATGAAGCAAATTATAAATTATTAATAAAATATTTGGAAACAATTGTTATTAAGCAAAATTCCTTTTTTTCTTATTAAATACCTTTTATGGTATAGGCACTAGGTATTTTTTTTCCCACGGAGATGAATGTACTGTGTCGGGCCATGTGTCCCCATTGTTTACTGTGGACTCCCAGGCTAGCTTCAATTTTGAAGGACAGTACTGTCTCAGCAAGTTAGCCCAGAGATAGTCAGATTTAAACAAAAATTGGTCAATTCATGATTTCAACGGTCCGTGAAAAATCTGTCTACAAATCATGCTGCACCCGCTGATACTGAATTCATCAAGTCGTGCAGCAACCGCCGGCAACGAATGCCCTACAAGTCATGCTGCACCCGCCGACTCCAAATTCCCATCAACAAGTTGTTCAGCATCCGCTAATCTATATAAATAAAAATGGAAATGTTCGTTTGTTCATAATCTATAATCTCCGAAAGTTCACCAATTGCTTTGAAATTTTCACACAATGTTCCATTCGCATCAGAGCGGGGTTTTACATACATTTTATATAGACGTCACGTCTGACGGGAAAAAACGTGCTTTTTTTTTTAAACTGTGTTTTTCATGTGAGGGGAAATCTTCGAAACCTCTTTACTGATTGCTTTGAAATTTTGACACAAAGTTGCATTCGAACAGGCGTGTCTTTTTTTTATATACCTACTATATACATGCCTCACCTGTGACGGAAAAAACGTGCTTTTTTTCAAAGGGTGCCATCTGTTGGACGTAAGAGCAACACCCGCTGAAATCTCCGAAAGTTCTCCGATTGCTTTGAGATTTTGACAACATTCCATTCGAATAGGCACGTTTTTATGTACCTACTATATAGATGCCACCCCTGTGACAGGTAAAAACATGCGTTTTTTAAAAACAACGCTATCTGTTGCACTTGAAACCAACACAGGCTATACTAAATATGTTATGATTTCATTTCAATGTTTCCGATTTCATTGATAAATTGAATTTTCATAGATTTTGATTTATTTTCATTTTGATTTAATTGTTTTGTGACATTGCGTTTGAAGTGAGCTTTGTTGTTTACCATACCGTTCATTTTGTGAGTATAGTTTATTTTTTATTTTTTATTCGTTTTTCATTTCGTTTTTTGAACTTTTTCATATATTTCAGCGATAGGAACATATGGGGCGAGACTCACAAAGCAGTTACGGAAGCACTTACGAACGTGTACATCTTACCTCGATCTTTGATGACTTTGGTTACATTTATTAGACAGTTTACAAGCATGAAAACTTGCCAATCAACTGTTGTTATAAACAGCCTCCTGGTGCTTCAGAGCTCATTAATTTAATTGATTTGAGCCGTTTAATAATTGTAAACAAAGCCGACAAGGATTGAGAAAAGATGTAATTACCTAAGTGTAATTACCTAAGTGTAGTTACAGGATGAGAGCTACGCTCGTGGTGTCCCGTCTTCCCAGCACTCTTTGTCATATAACGCTTTGAAACTACTGACGGTCTTGGCCTCCACCACCTTCTCACTTAACTTGTTCCAACCGTCTACCACTCTATTTGCGAAGGTGAATTTTCTTATATTTCTTCGGCATCTGTGTTTAGCTAGTTTAAATCTATGACCTCTTGTTCTTGAAGTTCCAGGTCTCAGGAAGTCTTCCCTGTCGATTTTGTCAATTCCTGTTACTATTTTGTATGTAGTGATCATATCACCTCTTTTTCTTCTGTCTTCTAGTTTTGGCATATTTAATGCTTCTAACCTCTCCTCGTAGCTCTTGCCCTTCAGTTCTGGGAGCCACTTAGTAGCATGTCTTTGCACCTTTTCCAGTTTGTTGATGTGCTTCTTAAGATATGGGCACCACACAACAGCTGCATATTCTAGCTTTGGCCTAACAAAAGTCATGAACAATTTCTTTAGTATATCGCCATCCATGTATTTAAATGCAATTCTGAAGTTAGAAAGCATAGCATAGGCTCCTTGCACAATATTCTTTATGTGGTCCTCAGGTGATAGTTTTCTATCTAGAACCACTCCTAGATCTCTTTCTTTATCAGAATTCTTTAAAGATTTCTCACATAATATATAGGTTGTGTGGGGTCTATGTTCTCCTATTCCACATTCCATAACATGACATTTATTAACATTAAATTCCATTTGCCAAGTGGTGCTCCATATACTTATTTTGTCCAGGTCTTTTTGAAGGGCATGACAGTCATCTAAATTTCTTATCCTTCCTATTATCTTAGCATCATCAGCAAACATGTTCATATAATTCTGTATACCAACTGGTAGATCATTTATGTACACAATAAACATCACTGGTGCAAGAACTGAACCCTGTGGTACTCCACTTGTGACATTTCTCCATTCTGATACATTGCCTCTGATTACTGCCCTCATTTTTCTATCAGTCAGAAAATTTTTCATCCATGATAGAAGCTTACCTGTCACCCCTCCAATATTTTCCAGTTTCCAGAACAACCTCTTATGTGGAACTCTGTCGAAAGCCTTTTTTAGGTCCAGATAGATGCAGTCAACCCAACCATCTCTTTCCTGTAATATCTCTGTGGCTCGATCATAGAAACTGAGTAAATTCGATACACAGGATCTTCCAGATCGAAAACCATACTGTCTGTCTGATATTATATCATTTCTCTCTAGGTGTTCTACCCATTTAGTTTTGATTAGTTTTTCCAATACTTTCACTATTACACTTGTTAATGATACAGGTCTATAATTGAGGGGGTCTTCCCTGCTGCCACTTTTGTAGATTGGAACTATGTTAGCCTGTTTCCACCCGTCTGCTACGATTCCTGTACACAGGGATGCCTGAAAGATCAGGTGAAGTGGAATGCTGAGCTCAGATGCACATTCTCTCAGAACCCATGGTGAAACGCCATCTGGGCCAGCTGCTTTGTTCTTACCGAGCTCCTTGAGCATTTTTTCCACTTCGTCTCTAGACACCTCTATGTGTTCTATGTTGTTCTCTGGAATTCTTATTGTATCTGGTTCCCTAAAGATTTCATTTTGTACAAACACACTTTGGAACTTTTCGTTTAGTGTTTCACACATTTCCTTTTCATCTTCCGTGAATCTATTTCCCATTTTCAACCTCTGAATATTATCCTTTACCTGCAATTTGTTGTTTATGAATTTATAGAATAGACCTGGTTCTGTTTTACATTTGTCCGCAATCCCTTTTTCAAAATTTCTTTCAGAATGTACAGATTCCTAAGTGTTTGCGTAACTTTGTGAATCTAGCCCCAGATCATTTGATGTTCCCAATATTCTGATGGGAACATCAGATCATTTGATCATCAGATGAGGGAGTGGGGAATGGTGTGAAGGATGAGGGGACGGGAGTGGGGGATGGTAGTGGGGACGAGGG
The DNA here is from genome assembly GCF_040958095.1 of Procambarus clarkii. Taxonomy (NCBI): domain Eukaryota; kingdom Metazoa; phylum Arthropoda; class Malacostraca; order Decapoda; family Cambaridae; genus Procambarus; species Procambarus clarkii. Next base: position 10,435,145 of record NC_091192.1, read on the forward strand.
GACAGGGGAGGGGCAAATGGTGGGGGAGGACGAGGATACAGGGGAGTTGGGGATGGTGGGGACGAGGGAAAGGGGAATGGAGATGGTGGGGAGGACAAGGGGACAGGGGAGGGGGGATAGTGGGGAGGACGAGGGGATGGGGAAGGGGGGAATAGTAGGAGGACGAGGGGGACAGAGAAGTGGGAAATAGTGGGGAGGACGAGGGGACAGTGGAGTGAGGAATGGTTAGGAGGGAAAGGGGATGCTGGAGTGGGGGATGATGGGGAGGAAAAAGGGATGAGGGAGTGAGGAATGGTTGGGAGGACGAGGAGATGGAGGAGGGGAGGAGGGGGGGGGGGGAATGATGGGGAGGACTGGGAGACAGGGAAAAGTTGCTGTGGGTCAGCAATGCACATGCGTTGCCGAGCCACAGCAATGCGTGGCTGGGTACGGCTAGTGACAATATAAAATATGATTGAAATGCATATAAATTAGTGTAAAAAACCAGCGTTGAATGCAATGAAACGCCATTTTCTGGGTGAGACCCGGAGGCTCCCCAGGCTGATATGCTAATGTCAGACTTTGGCATCAGTCATGTGTATGGAGTTCTTAGGGCGTACCAGGGACCACAGCAAGAACCTGGCCCCCTCAGAGAGGCAAGGGAAGCAATGGCCTATAGAAGCCCCCATGTGGTTGGAAGCATTCTATGTCTGCCATCGACCGGATCAGGCATCCAGAAAGGTAAGCATCCCAAAACAACCCACTATTCTGGTGAAAATATTGCTACCAAAAGTCAAACAAGTGCATAGAACTCCCCAAACAAAAACGAGCAAACTAGTGTGACGTCACCCGTTGCTGCGCCGCCGTCTGTGCTACTCCCCACCTCCCCGGGAGGAGGAAAGGGGAGCCCCAGACCTACCGCTCTGGTGATCCACACCCCAGTTCTGAGGCTGGATGTCTAAACACGCGATAAAAACGCCGACCAAACCAGGGAGGGAGGGATGCCGGGGAGCCTCCGGGTCTCACCCAGAAATGGCATTTCATTACATTCAACACTGGTTTTCTGGGGGAGCTCCTACGGCTCCCCGGAGCTAACTACACTACGCAGTGTGGTGTAGTGTGCACACCACACACTAACTACACAGACGAAAAAAAGAGGGACTTACCCGGGAGGCAGTCGCTGCTCACTCCTCAACCCAAAGTCAAGACAACTGGCTGCATCCGCCGACCCAAAGCGACACAGACCCGACTGGGCCCAGGGGATGTCAACAAGGTAACGAGCAGCCAGGACCCTGTTTGACCGCCAAAATCCACGCGGCCGAATGTCAGCCCAAGACATATTGCCAAAGACGGTGGCAAGAGCTGCGAACTTGCAAACGTCATGGGCAGTAGGATAGACCACAGGCTGGCTAGCCTTGATAACCCTGCGGACGACCTGGGAGACTTGCACCCACGAACAGGGAAGAAGGGAAACCGGATCAACCCAAAGCTTGTCAGCGAACACAGAAGCCATGGAGTGCAAATAACGGCTGAGAGCCGCAACCGGACACAAAACATGATGCACCCCCGGCCTAACCAGCTAAGCATCAACAACTCGGGGACCCCTCCGGAAAGCAGCAGTCTCATTCTTCGCCAGAAAAGGAGAAGGCTGCAGACGAACAAACTGATCGCCCCGACCGAAAGAGCAGAAACCCCTGCGCCGGAGGAGAGCATGAAGCTCACCAACCCGATCCCCAGAGGCTAAAGCCAACAGAAAAAGAACCTTGGAGAAACAATCCTAAACCGAAGGGGCCACAACAAACCGAGGAGAAGAAAGTTAAGAGAGCACTCTGTTCAATGACCAGGACGGCTCAGGCGACACATGAGCAGGCCAGAGGTGAAACAACGCCCGAGACAGCTCGCGAAATGGCGCAGACATAACATCAATAATGAAAGCAAGCTGAAGCGGCTCTGCCAGCACTGCACGATACGAGGCGACAGTGTTAGGCATAAGGAGACAGTCCTGGAACAACCAAGAGAGAAAAGACAACAACACCCTAACCGACAGCGAAGTACAACAACGAAGACGTAAGAAGAACCGGAAGGACCGCCAGGAAACTTTATACAGTACTGCCGCCGAGACGAAGCCCGCAGGTGGGACACTAACAAGGAAGCCACCTGATCACCATAGAGATGATAAACTCGAGTAAAAAATACCATATGCGAAGACTCGAGGAGAAGATTGAACCAGCCATGTGACGCATAGGTCTGTTCTGCTGGAAAAGATGGAGCTGGGGGAAAACCTCCGGGTTAGGACACTGAGCAAGCAGCACCTGAAACCACGGCTGGGCCGGCCACCATGGGGCCAAGAGGACAACTCCCCCCTGGCAAGTCTCCAAGCGAGTCAGGATGCGGAGCAACAGCGGATCTGGGGAAAAGAGGTAAAGGAACCCCCACCTCGACCAGTCCTGCTGGAAGGCATCGACCCTGACGGCCTCGCAGTCGGGGAAGGGCGCCACATACTGGCGACGGAGCCACGACCAAGCCGACGCGAAGAGGTCCACCTCGGGGCGTCTGAATAATGACTGGCAAAGCCAATGGAAAGAGTCGGCATCTACCGTCCATTCTGTGGACAGGGGAACGAAATGAGGCAGGCCGTTGGCCAAGACGTTGGACACTCCCCGCACATGAACTACCAGGAGAGCCAAACCCCGAGAACTCAGCAGACGAGTCACCCAAAGCAACCAGCGCCAAAGAGCCAAGGATAGCATCGAATTATCCTGGTTCAGACAATGAACCACCGGGGAGTAGTCCGAATGGAGCCAGATCGTCAACCCGAAGCCCCCGAAGAGCAAACCACACCGCCGCGAACTCCCGTACCGTGCTAAGGGCTCAATAGAAAGACGGACCCCACCGACCCTGGCTGGCCTGGTGAGCACTGGTCACAATGCCCCAGCTGAGAGATGATGCGTCCGTGAACACATGGAGTGAGGGCTCGAGTAGGCGCCAAGGCATTGAACCCCGAAAAACTCGAAGAGGAAGCCGGCGACACAGCAACCGACGCAAGGCCCCCCAAGATCCGAACCCAGCAATCACGAGAGAGGCGGAAGGAACGTCAACAAAGGAACCAGAACAGCCGATGAAGCCAAACCCGATTCGGTGGGTAGACCAGCATCGCGAAGTTCAGACTCCTGCACAGACCCTTGAGCAACCGCTGGGTGACCCGGGAGCCCCCAGAAACAGGCACATGTGGGACCGCAGTCACAGGAGAGACTTCGGAGGAAGAGACAAGGAAACAGTCCGAGAATCCCAGACAAGGCCCAGCCATGTCCGAACCTAGGAGGGAACCAGATGGGACTTCCTCCAGTTCACCAAGAACCTAAATCCGGCAAGCTGAGAGAACCAAATCCCTAGTCAGCTGACAAGAGGACCAGCTGGGAGCCCAAACCAGCCTGTCGTCTAGGTAGGCCATCACCCGAACACCTATCAAACGCAGACGGGCCACCACGACCTGTGTAAGGCGCGTGATTACGCGAGGTGCCAGGTTCAACCCGAACGGGAGCCAACGAAAACGATAACCTTGACGCCCCACAACAAAACCGAGGCAGTCCCTGAACCCTGAATGAATCGGGACATGCCAATAAGCATCCCGGAGGTCCAGGGACACCATTCAAGTGCCTGGCTCCAACAGGAGCCGAACCTGGGACAGTGTAGTAATCCGAAAGGAGGGGCAGTGAACCCAGGGGTTCAGACAGGACAAGTCCAGAATGAACCGTAGGTCCGCGCAGTCCTGTTTCGGTACCGAAAACAGACGGGAAACCCATCTGAGAGACGTCGTCATTTCGACCACGCCCAAGCGAACCCACTCCAACATGACCCGACAGAGCGCAGGGAAAGAGGCCGCGCGAAACGACCCGAAACGCCAACGAATCATGGGACCAGGCGTGAGCGAACAGTGCAAGCTTCCCCCCCCCCCCCATCGCCCCGTCAATGGGGCGAACCGCGAAAGGGCTGGCGCCCCTTACGAGACCCAGAACCTCGCACAGAGCGAACACCGCGCCGACCAGACTAAGGCAGGTCCGAAGGAGCCGAACCCGAACCCGACACCAGTGGCCTACCACGATGAGAGGAACCCCGAGCCTTGGCACGACCCTTTCGGGAAGGCCCACCACGGGACCCCCGGAGAACCAGCAAGTTCGACATAGGACAGCAAGAAGCCGAAGCAGCCTGAATATACTGCACAATGGCCGAAGCCTCAAACAGGAGAGGACAAAAGGGTGATGACATCCTAAAAGCCAAGGCCCAAGCAGATTCCATAGAAAAGGCAAGCACTGAATGCTGACACGCGAGCCAGGAAGCATAAAACAGCGCAACCGCATCCCGTAAGATCGGCACGAAAAGCTCCAGCAAGGCAGCCGTCAAGCGAGCCGATGAGGCCAAGGTGCCAGAACCAGGAACAGCCCCAAGCGCCCTCACATCCTCCATGAGCCAGTCCGAAGACAGCTCGAGGAGGGAAGAAAAACGCAAGGCCGAAGCCAAAAGGCCCCGGGTGCGCAAGTCCTCAGCCACCAGCGCCGCCAAAAGGGAGGGAACCTGCACATGAAGCTGAACAACACCAACATCTCGGGAAAGGGCAGGCACAAACAAGCACTCATTGAGATGCTCTAGGTCGCCCCCAAAGAAAACCTGCAGCACCGTCGAAGCCTCCCGCCACTCAAGCGTGCGGGAACGGCAGAAGGAGTGCTAGGCCTTCTTTCTCCTTCTGGGAAAAGAAAACCCCACTCCTTGTAACAGTAAGCCCCGCTCAGAGGGCAGAAAAACCCAGGCGGGGGTACAACGGGGCCCAAGTCAGCCCCTCCCCAGCCCCAAGGTCCTCCTCCGCAAGACCTGGGGCCGAGTCCTCCCCCAAGCACCGACCCCACCAGACAAGGCCGGCGCAGCCGTAGAAGCTGGACAGAAGGGGGCCCACTGGTCAGACCCAGAGGCTTCGGCCAGGGGAGTAGACTCGAATGCCTTTTCGCCACACCGAAAGGGGCATCCCGAGAGGCTGCCCAGTCTCAAGACCAAATAACCCCCTGCCCCAACTCCGAAACCCTCAGACGTTTCAGAGCCGGAAGTAGGAGAGGGGGACCAGAACGAACAACAGGAGGGGAAGAACAAGGTGCGGACTGAATTAGGGTTGAGGCGACCCCCACCCATAATTCCGGGTACCTATAAGCAAAACAGGGCAGCCGTGGGGCATCCGGATGAGCAACCAACCTAGCGCGTTGCAATAAACGAAACCTAGAATGCAACGCTTGCGCAGCCTGTACCCGAAGATGATCATCCACAGATTGGGTAAATTGAGTCACAAGCAAGCAGCAAAACTCACAGGGTCAAAAGTGTCACCGACCCAACAGGCACCACGACGGAGGCAAAAACCGTGAGGGTCGCCCTGAGACAAGGGGACCGAACAACCCTCAAACTCGCATGAAGCGAGGGGAGACTCCGGGGTCGCATCCATCGGACCCACACGTCCCCTAGGGGATTCCCAGGATCCTGAGCGTTTACTGTAAGAGGACTCGTGCACAGGTAAACCCAGGCAGGGTACTGCTAACCGACATCCAAAACTACCAAACAAACAGTCTACTGCTGAACCCCAGGGACATGTATGCTCATGGGGACCTAGCGGGGGGAGGGGGGGTGGGCACTACCAAGTATCAGGATGAGGCCAAACACCAGTGGCAAGAAGGGCAGAACCCCCTACCAAGGCAAGAACAAAAAGAAAAACAAAACCCCGCAATAGGACAACGTAACCCAAGGAACACAGCCGGCTGCTGTGATTGGTGATAAGCTGCACAGCACCCTGCACCCCTTACTGGTGCAAAACTGCCTCCTACCCTAAGGTAAACTAGGGAGACAAAACACCCAAGTTCCCAAAGGGCAGCCGAAAAACCAAGCAGTTAAACGGACCCACAGAGGCAGATCCCAAGGAACCTGTGGAAGGTAACCTCAAGCTCCAAGGGCAGTACTTACTGGGCACCTAGAGAAGGGAACCTAGACACATGCAGCCCGAGTACTGAAGAGTAACTCCTGGCTCTCGCACCCCCGGAGAACAGCCGCCACACACAAGGCACAGCTCCATAAAAGTCTGGAGCCAGAGCACACAACCGCTGCCTATAGCATCAGCCTCAAGAACTGGGGTGTGGCTCAACGGCGCGGTAGGTCTGGGGCTCCCCCTTCCCCCTCCTGGAGAGTGGGAGCTGCGCAGACGGCGGCGCGGCAACGGGTAACTTCTCACTAGTTTGCTCATTTTTGTTTGGGGAGTTCTATCCACTTGTTCGACTTTAGGTAGCAATATTTTCACCAAAATAGGTGTTTGTTTTGGGATGCTTACCTTTCTGGGCACCTGACCCGGTCGATGGCAGACATAGAATGCTTCCAAGCACACAGGGGCTTCTATAGGCCATTGCTCCCCTTGCCTCTCTGAGGGGGGCCAGGTTCTGACCGTGGTCCCCGGTAGGCCCAAATAACTCAATACACATGACTGATGCCAAAGTCTGACATTAGCATATCAGCCTGGAAAGCTCCGGGAAGCCGTAGGGGCTCCCCCCAGAAAGTGTTGATAGAATTCAGTATTTTAACTTAATGAATAATTAAACCTTGACAAAAAGATATACTGTACACAGTGTAAATACAGAAATAAGTTTCAATTATACAAGTGCATTACAGTTGTTAGTCAACATTTTTTGTTTATTAAAGTGCAGTGCATTACTCACATGTGAATTAGTAGTAGGCGCAGCTGTTATGTGAAGTGAATGCCTGAAGTAAGTGTACATACTGTATACATGCATACTGAATGTATACTGAATAATACAAAATAAGCGCCAGAGAATGACACGATCTTCACAGATTCGTAATCTTCAGATTCATAAAAATATTAAGTCAGTTTATCAATTTTATTACAGTATTAAAACTTTTTTTTTCAACAATAGCTACATATTAGTCTTTGTAAATGTATCTTCTATCTTTAGCAGAGAAAAGGTAAACATACAAGAGTTGATCTTGGCTAGCTCTGGGTTAGTGATGAGGCTCAGTCTTCATGGCCTGGCCGCCACAGCCTCTCTTGTAACATACAAGAGTTCATCTTGGCTAGCTCTGGGTTAGTGATGAGGCTCAGTCTTCATGGCCTGGCCGCCACAGCCTCTCTTGTAACATACAAGAGTTCATCTTGGCTAGCTCTGGGTTAGTGATGAGGCTCAGTCTTCATGGCCTGGCCGCCACAGCCTCTCTTGTAACATACAAGAGTTCATCTTGGCTAGCTCTGGGTTAGTGATGAGGCTCAGTCTTTATGGCCTGGCCGCCACAGCCTCTCTTGTAACATACAAGAGTTCATCTTGGCTAGCTCTGGGTTAGTGATGAGGCTCAGTCTTTATGGCCTGGCCGCCACAGCCTCTCTTGTAACATACAAGAGTTGATCTTGGCTAGCTCTGGGTTAGTGATGAGGCTCAGTCTTTATGGCCTGGCCGCCACAGCCTCTCTTGTAACATACAAGAGTTGATCTTGGCTAGCTCTGGGTTAGTGATGAGGCTCAGTCTTTATGGCCTGGCCGCCACAGCCTCTCTTGTAACATACAAGAGTTCATCTTGGCTAGCTCTGGGTTAGTGATGAGGCTCAGTCTTTATGGCCTGGCCGCCACAGCCTCTCTTGTAACATACAAGAGTTGATCTTGGCTAGCTCTGGGTTAGTGATGAGGCTCAGTCTTTATGGCCTGGCCGCCACAGCCTCTCTTGTAACATACAAGAGTTGATCTTGGCTAGCTCTGGGTTAGTGATGAGGCTCAGTCTTTATGGCCTGGCCGCCACAGCCTCTCTTGTAACATACAAGAGTTGATCTTGGCTAGCTCTGGGTTAGTGATGAGGCTCAGTCTTTATGGCCTGGCCGCCACAGCCTCTCTTGTAACATACAAGAGTTGATCTTGGCTAGCTCTGGGTTAGTGATGAGGCTCAGTCTTTATGGCCTGGCCGCCACAGCCTCTCTTGTAACATACAAGAGTTCATCTTGGCTAGCTCTGGGTTAGTGATGAGGCTCAGTCTTTATGGCCTGGCCGCCACAGCCTCTCTTGTAACATACAAGAGTTCATCTTGGCTAGCTCTGGGTTAGTGATGAGGCTCAGTCTTCATGGCCTGGCCGCCACAGCCTCTCTTGTAACATTAAAAATAACAAGCACACATTACCTGTACTGTAGAGAGTAAAACAAAACATCTCTAAAATTTTATTGAGAAAACATTAGCAATCATCAATTGATACACAAAATATTTTGCAATACAAATGAATTATTCAATTTTTTCCCACCCCTCTAGATTTGATCAGAGCGTGTTCACGCATCATCCATGCAGCAGCCACTAGCTGGCTTAATCGTTGGTGCGGCACTAACTTTGAATGCAATTACACAATGACCTTTATTTTATTTGCATTATATAACATACCTTACCGGAATGTTACTCAAAATATTACCGACACTTCATCAACGTCGGATGTAGCGGAGCCCCCGCATTTAACGACCTGGGTACTGCCCCATATAGGTCGTTAAATTGGGTGGAAACTAACTCTGGTATGGAATAACAAGATATTTAAGCAAATATTTTACTCAAATTCAATCATTATTTTTACATCATTAAACATTACAGTACATACAATAAGACCGACTATTTGTCAACATCTTGCATACAAAACCTGCTATGTTAATAAGTTGGTGACTATCAATCACGAAGATGTATTTGCCCGGCCAGATATTTTCTGCCTTTCAACTAGCTCTAAAATCTGATCTGTTCCAGTTTTCTCAGTTTTAATAGCGGCAGACAGCTCCTCCTAGAAACAAACAAAAACCAGGTTATTATTCTGGATACTATCTGGTATAATCATTTAATCCACCAAGTGAAAACTATGCCATGTAATAGCCATAAGAATATTATCTTATGGCATTCTTAATAAGGTGGGGAAGGTGGGGGGGGGGAAGAGAAAGAGATTGAGAGAGAGAGAGAGATTGAGAGAGAGAGAGAGATTGAGAGACCAAAATACACTTATTGGCTAGCTTATCTGTCTTTTAAAGCTATACATTGGTAAACATAGGAGGTAATAATATTAAAATTAAGGGGTGTATAAATTGTCAGTGGCTCAAATCTGCAGGGAAAATTGGCATAAAATGTGGGATGCTTTGAAAAATGGAGGGCTTCTTGTTTGCAAGTCTAATTCAATTACAGGTACATGATAAACCATATTTAAATGCCAAAACGTTTACATTCAAAACTGCAGAGTCGTTTATGTTCAGTGCAAATTGTTGGCAAATGCAAAGCTTAACACTTTTGCACAGGGACGACGCAGTATGGCATAAAAAATTTATTAGACTAATGTGTGGAAATGACGCGTCAGTGCGTCAAAAATTACAAAATCTAGACCTGCTTTCAGCTTGGCTGCGGGTGGTGCGCACTGCAGTTTTGGACATTATATGCATATACTCCTGTAGGGAATTCTATTGCGAACACATTGATCACAAAATGAAAGACCTAGGAGGAGAATTGAGGTGACAAAATTGAAAAAGAGTACACTCTTTTCAGTACAGTATTACCGCGCACTCACATGGAATGGCCGGCCCACCTTGGGGTGTCTGGCGCTCGCTCGCCCAAAGTATGAAAGTATTAAGGGCCTGCCTTCTGTCTCTTACACAGGCGACCAAATACTAAAACTAGAAAGTACATAGTGTAAACAAAGATCGGCAGAGCACCTCAAACTACTTCTATAGTTCATCTCCCCAATTATCTTGAAAGAGGGACTGGGGGAGGTGGGAGGAGGGGGAGGGGGCCCTCCAAGTGGGCCAAAACACCAAAATGCAATTAGACGAGATAAATAAAATTGGCAAGAACACTGACCGCAATCCAAGCAAAATATGACAAGTGTCACATTCTGTCGAAAGCCAACGAGACTGGCTGATACACCCATACGTGAATCACATTGAAGACTAAGTTTCGAGAAGCCCTACAGGAAACAAAGCAAACCTTCCTTCCCTTGTAGAGGTCATAGACCATTGGGGAAGCAACAGGAGTAACGATGGAGTGCAGAACCAAGTGGGAGATGTATGCATACCACATTATGCATGTACTGCAGAAGAGGAGTTTCCTGACTGGCAAGCAAAGTCAAAGTCTCAGCTGAGGTCAATGCATCCATGAACCCTGAAAAACCTGAAGAGGAAAATGATAGACGAGAATCCACCCAAGTCAAGCCGGGATCTGCACAACACATTTCCTATAGCATGATGGCAAAAGAATACCCAATGGCAAAAATGGATAAGGATTTTGAGCCAAATGTGATCCAAAGGGTATGCTACACAGGCAATGTTCAGGCTGCCAAAAAGGCATCCGAGGTTCTGCCAAGAAAGAGGAGACTTGTTTATTTGATAATTACCTGATGGCTATTTTGAGAGTTCATTTACTTCCATAGCCTGGCCTATAGTCAACCTTCCCTGGTGATTGCCTCATCTGTGAGGCTGTGTGTCTTCGTAACCTGAAGGAACACAGCCAGGTTGATCCAATAAAATACAGAATAGAACCAGTATCCAATACAGAACGACTACCACAATAGTCGTCGAGGTAAGCCAACAACCGAACACCTAACAGACGCAGACAGGCCATAACGACCCGGATAAGATGTGTGAACACACGAGGTGCCAGGTTCAACCCGAACAAGAGACAACAAAAGCAGTAACTCTGACACCGCACAACAAAACCGAGCCAGCCCTTGAACTTCGGATGAATTGGGATGTGCCAATCCACGTCCTTGAGGTCCAGGGACATCAGCCAAGAGCCTGGCTCCAAAAGAAGCCGGATCTGGGACAGAGTTGTCATCCAAAAGGAACCGAATGTCTGCACAATCCCGTTTCGGAACTGGAAACAGGCAGGAAACCCACCCGAGGGATGTCGTCGTTTCGACCACGCCCAAACGCACCCCCACCCAAGATGACCTGACAGAGTGCAGGAGAAGAAGCCTGCCCCACCATCACCGAACCCGCCGGAGGAGGAGGAGCCACCAAAGGCCGCGAGAAACGACCCATAAAGCCCACGAATTGTGGGACGAGGCATGAGCGAACAGAGCAAGCCTGTACCCCCCGTCAATGGGGCGAACCGCAAAAGGGGCTGTTGCCCCTTACGAGAACCCGATCTACACACAGAGCGACCACCGCGCTGACCTGACGCAGCCGGGACCAAAGGCTGCATCGGCTCCGCGACTTGTCGACGGGCGGAACCGCGGGCCCTGGCACGACCTCTCCGGGAGGAACCCACCCTGGCCCCCCGGAGAACCAAAAGGTCAGACATCAGGCGGTAGCTAGAAGAAGCCGCCTGCGTATACTGTTCGACCACAAAAGCAGCAAACAGCAAAGGACAAAAGGGCGAAGACAATCTAAGAACCAGGGCGCCGCAGATTCCAAGGAGGAAGTGAGAACCACCTGCCAACACGTGAGGCACGCAGCGAAAAACTGTAACAGCACATCCCGCAGGATCGGTGCAAACGGCTTCAAAAGGGAAGACGACACACGAGCAGCAAAGGCCAAGGCGCTAAACCCAGGAACAGCCCCAAGCACCTTTACATCCTCCGTAAGCCAATCTGAAGACAGCTCAAGGAGAGAAAAGAGGCGCAGGACTGGAGCCAACGAACTCCATGCGCGCAAGTCCTCGGCCACCAGCGCTGCCGACAAGGAGAGAACCTGCACATGAAGCTGAACCGCACCAACATACCACAGAAGAGCTGGAGCGAAAAGGCACTCATTAAGGTGCGCAAAGTCGCCCTAACAGGTAAACCTGGACCACAGTCAACGCCTCGCGCCACTCCAGCATGCAGGTACAACAGAAGGTGTCCTAAGCATCCAGTGAAAACAAAGGGCAGTCCGCTAGTAAGGACAACTCCGGAACCTCATAACAAACCCCGTATGGAGACGAAGACCCAAACCTGAAGGAAGACGGATTCGTTATAGAGGCATAATCCAGGACGCACAGGAAGTAAGCCGCAATTGCCGCCCGCACCTCAGGCGGAGAGATGCGGAAAGCCGAAAACCTCCGGAAGGACGGAACCGAAGGACCCGCAGGGACACTGAACCGAACTCAAATCAAAGTCGTACGATGAGGTGGGGGGGGGGGGGAGAAATCAAACTCTTTGTAACAGCAAGCCCCGCTCGGAGGGTCAGAAAACCCAGGCAGGGTCCAACGGGGCCCAAGGCCTTCAAGTCAGCTCCTCCCCAACCACTGGAACCTCCACGTCAGGCCCACGGGGCCGAGTTGTCCTCCAAAGCCCCGGCCTTACAAGAAAATGCCGGAGAAGTCGGAATAGCAAGAAGAGGATAGGCTCACTGGCGAGACCCCGGAGCTACGGCAGGAGGTATCGACTCGAATGCCTCCGGAGCCACCTCGGAAAGGGGCAACCCCCAAAACCTCCCGAGTCTCACACACCTCTAAACCCTGCCCTTACCCCGAAACCCTCAGATGCTTAGGAGCCGGAAGCAGGGAAGGGGAAACCGAATGAACAACAGCAGAAGAATTAGGGGGCGCGGATGGAACCAAGGCCATAGCGACCAACAACCCCAAGTCCGGGTCCCTATAAACAAAAAGGGGCAGCCTCGGGGCATCCGGGGAAGCAACCTAAACCTATCCTGCAACACGCGAGCTGCATGCACCCGAATAATGTCATCATCACATTGGGTGAACCGAATCACAAACAAGCAACAAAGCTCGCAGGACTCTGGGTTGAACGTGTCACCGACCCAACAGGCAGCATGACAGAGGCAAAAACAATGAGCGCCACCCTGAGACAAGGGGACAGAGCAACCCTCAAACTCGCAAAAAGCGGGAGGAGACCCAGGGGTCACATCCATTGGACCCGAGCGCCCCGCGGGGTTTTCCAGGGCCCCTAGGCTGAGTCTCCTAAGGGTTATCCCAGGCAGGGTACTGCTAACCGGCACCCACGTTACCAACCAACACTGCTAAAGCTGATCCATTGGGATGTGTTCACTCACGAGGAAGAAGCAGGGGGCACTACCAAACACAAACAACCCTAATATAAAAGGGAAGGGACACCAAGGCAGAACCCCCAACCCCCACCATGCAAAAACAAAAAGAAAAGGAAACCTTGCAAGAGGACAGCGTACCCAGAGGGAACAGAGCCGGCCGCTGTTATAGGTGAATACTAGCTGTGCAGTATCCCGCACCCCTGCCAGTGCAAAAACTACCACTTACCCCAAGGCAAACAAGGGAGGAATCCCCCAAACACTCGGGGCGGTCAATTGCCAAGCAGCGAAAGACCAACAGAGATAGACCCAAGGTGACTTGTGGAAGGTAACCCCAAGCCCCTAGGGCAGTACTTACAGGGAACTTGGCGAAGTTAGCCCTAAGCACACGCAGTCCGAGTACCCTGGAATATGTCTCAAAGCTCGCACGCCACCTTAGAGAAGTACTGAACCCAGGCAAAGCACAAAGAATCTAGAGCCACAATGACTTAGCCTTATCCCAACAGCCGAGGAACTAAAGGTGTGGACTGCCGGCATGAGAGTCCCCCTTCCCCCTCCCGGGGAGAGGGGAGCTGCGCAAACATGCGACGTCATACTTGTTTGCTCTTTTTCCCTTGGGGAAGTACTGTCCATTTGTTTCATTATTTTCATTGGTTTTACCAGAATAGGGGTTTGTTTTGAGGCGCTTACCTTTCTGGGTGGCTGTTCCGGTCGATGGCATATAGAATGCCAAAATTACACGTGCATTTCTATGGGCCATTGCTCCTCGTGCCTCTCTGAGGGGGCCAGGTTCTGGCCGTGGTCCCCGGTAGGCCTTGAACTCCACCCACATCGACTGATGCCAAAATTAAGGACTATCCCTATCAGCCTGAATAGCTCTGGGGAGCCGTAGGGGCTTTCCCCAGAAAAACACATTGATTTCATTGTCAACAGAAAGGAGATGATTCCTGTCTTTGATCTTTATGTAGGTTAGAGAAGAAAAATTAAACACAAAACTGACTCAGAAAATACATTTACATGTGTTTAGAATTAGCCTATTTATTACTATCTCTTGTGGAACCCGAGTTACCTTAGGAGGTCCACGGACCCCAGGATAAGAACCCCTGCTCTAGATGGATGGAGACAAACCAATAAAAATCCTGGATCCAGGGGAAACAAGCCAATAGCCAAGACAACCTGGCAAACCTGGAATTCCAGAATGTTCCAGGTTCACAAGAATGTAGGACAAAGCACGAACCCATTGAGAAAGGAGAGGATCTAGAGAAAAACCACATTGAAATAAGGAAAGGCAAGTTGGCTGTAATAAGGAATGGGTCACAGCAAGCACATTCTTGCAATGTTGTCACGAATGATGTAGAGGAGTGGACAGTTTGGTAGGTCCAAGACAAGGAGGAGGAGGAAAGGACCATGCACACCAAAGACCCTGAGACAACACACAAAATGCCTAGGCATCCTGAGATCAGGCATTATTGAGCTCTGTAATATAAGAAAATTTGAAAAATACCTGAAAAATAGGGAAAAATCCTCTAATCAAGCGTCTAGGCATAAGAGCTACCAGTAATACCTGACCAAGGAAGGAAAGGCCACCAGGAGTCGAAGGGCACACTTAGGCCCCTTCCCAGCAACTCGGTAACCCCTAGATTTTTACCATTACAGAAGTGGAGGGATATTCACAAAATTTCCCTTTCCCCTTCACATAATTAATGATTTTATTAGTTCATCAAGGTCTTTATTTTGTATAATTACTTTGCTTAATAGTAGCAATGGTTTTGTATATATTATCATTGGAAATAGCCACCATAATCTTTAAATACATAAACACACACACACACCCCTAGGTGTGTGTGTGTGAAAAAAGGTGACACCCCTAGGGTCAACACTTGCAGCAGAGGAGCTCCAGCATATTTCAACAATCCTAAGTATTGTAGTACAGGTTGATGGTAGTGAGTGGTGTCCCAGAGAACATAAAGGTATAGTGCTCTTGAAAAATAGGTGAGATAACAGGAAAGTGCTAAGGGAAGTGAAAAATCGGATGAGAAAAAGTTGCCCTAGTGTTTACAGTGCAGAGAAGAACATTCAAGATGGCCACTGGCAAGGGGAAAAACAAAACAGAGCTTGATTTTGAGGGATTCAATGAAGAAAGCATTGATATTAGTAGTCTACATAACAAGTTGGTAAATTTAGATACTATAGTGAACTCTCATGTAGAAATAATTAGTAAATTGAAAGAAAGTAATGACCATTTGAATAGCAAAGTATTATGTCTTGAGGGTTTAGTGAAAGACTTGCGCAAGGATAAGAATCAATTGGAAACAAATTGCAAAGCCATGGAAGAAGAAAATAAACTCTTAAAAATAGCTTTGGAAGAAGTTAAAGTAAATTTAAACATAAATGACTACAATAGGTTAGGCAAGGAAATTCAACAGGAGAAACAGCTTTTGTCAGCACAGATGGAGGAAGTTACACAGGGAATAGAACAGTGCAAGAAAGATATGCAACTCACTTATGCACAAGTGGCCAAGGAGAAAGAAAAAATAGAAGAAGCAGTAAAGGAAGTCAAACACTGCAGCAACCAAGATAAAACAAACATTAGGCTAGAAGTGAGGAAAGAATTGGCATCTAACCCGAAGTTGGTGCAAAACACAGTTGATCGGAGTAAGTCCCTGATCATTTTTGGCTGCAAAGAAAAGGCGATAACATCTAGGTCAGAAAGAGCTGTAGAAGAAGCTAAAGTAGTAGATAAAATTGTTGGCCTCGTGGAAGGTCTTACAAACAGAGAGAATGTGTGCGACTACAGGAGAATAGGCAGGTACATAAAAGGGAAAGATCGACCTTTGAGGATCACCCTAAACGGTGCCAAACAGATGGAAGAAGTACTAAGGAATGCTAGAAAATTGCAAAGGGATGAGGATGGGAAAGGGTGGTCATTAAGACGAGATCTTTCAAAAGAAGATAGAGAGAAGCTGAAACTGAACCTCGCCGAGGCAAAACATTTAAATGAGAGCAGGAATGAAGAAGAAATAAATTCTTTTTTCTACAAAGTGATAGGGGTAGGCAAACCAGTAAAGTGGTACATAAAGGCAAACCAACAAAATCAATAGAGAGAGGGGGAGTGAAGAATAAGGAGAGGGGGAACAAGTTCCTGAAGATTGCATACACCAACATAGATGGAGTGAGATCGAAGATACTGGAGTTAAGTGATGTAATACAGCTGCAGACACCAGACATTGTTGCACTCACGGAGACAAAACTTGAAGATGTAATTTTAAATGAGGTCATATTCCCGAGGGGCTACTCAATTTGGAGACGGGACAGAAAAATTAGGAAAGGCGGTGGCGTTGCTGTGCTGGTAAAAGAACACCTAAAGGTGAAGGAAATAATGACTGCCAATCCACAAGAAGTTGACATAATAGCACTAGAGATCTGCTATGAGGATGATAAACTAATGATGATAAATGCATATAGTCCACCGCCAAGCAGCACATGGTCAAAGGAGGAGCTAGATAGTAAACGTGAAGGTCTTATAACAATAATGAGAGAGATTATAGCGAGAGCGGATAACGATAGATCACGACTGTTGATAGTCGGTGACTTCAACTTGAAATCCATAGACTGGGAAGCATATGAAGCTAAAACAGAAGATTTTTGGACCTGTAAATTTGTAGACCTCATCCTGGAAACATTCTTGTATCAACATGTTAAACAAGCTACGAGGATGAGGGAAGGGGACGTTCCCTCCATGCTAGATTTGATATTTACCAGGAAGGAGGAAGAGATATTTGACATTCAGTACCTTCCTCCCTTGGGTAAAAGTGACCATGTCTTTTTGGGAATAAAGTATGCAATGCGTTATAAGCTGGAAGAAAATAAGGAGGTTGAAGCAGTTGAAAAACCAGACTTCAGGAGAGGACATTATGGTGACCTTTGAAATTTTTTTAGTGAGTATAATTGGACAGACTTGATGCTAGGCAAGGAAGTGAATGAGATGTATGGCAAGTTTTGTGAAATATATGATAAAGGCACAAAAAAATTTATACCAAAACAGAGATGCAGAACTAGGAAACAGGATTGGTTCAATAGAAATTGCGAGAGGGCTAGAGACCGAAAGACACAAAAATGGAATCAATACAGGAAGACGCCGAACCCCCAAACATACCAGCGATACAAAGATGCGAGAAACAACTACACGGCAGTGAGGAGAGAGGCAGAAAGAAATTTTGAAAAAGGGATTGCGGACAAATGTAAAACAGAACCAGGTCTATTCTATAAATTCATAAACAACAAATTGCAGGTAAAGGATAATATTCAGAGGTTGAAAATGGGAAATAGATTCACAGAAGATGAAAAGGAAATGTGTGAAACACTAAACGAAAAGTTCCAAAGTGTGTTTGTACAAAATGAAATCTTTAGGGAACCAGATACAATAAGAATTCCAGAGAACAACATAGAACACATAGAGGTGTCTAGAGACGAAGTGGAAAAAATGCTCAAGGAGCTCGGTAAGAACAAAGCAGCTGGCCCAGATGGCGTTTCACCATGGGTTCTGAGAGAATGTGCATCTGAGCTCAGCATTCCACTTCACCTGATCTTTCAGGCATCCCTGTGTACAGGAATCGTAGCAGACGGGTGGAAACAGGCTAACATAGTTCCAATCTACAAAAGTGGCAGCAGGGAAGACCCCCTCAATTATAGACCTGTATCATTGACAAGTGTAATAGTGAAAGTATTGGAAAAACTAATCAAAACTAAATGGGTAGAACACCTAGAGAGAAATGATATAATATCAGACAGACAGTATGGTTTTCGATCTGGAAGATCCTGTGTATCGAATTTACTCAGTTTCTATGATCGAGCCACAGAGATATTACAGGAAAGAGATGGTTGGGTTGACTGCATCTATCTGGACCTAAAAAAGGCTTTCGACAGAGTTCCACATAAGAGGTTATTCTGGAAACTGGAAAATATTGGAGGGGTGACAGGTAAGCTTCTATCATGGATGAAAAATTTTCTGACTGATAGAAAAATGAGGGCAGTAATCAGAGGCAATGTATCAGAATGGAGAAATGTCACAAGTGGAGTACCACAGGGTTCAGTTCTTGCACCAGTGATGTTTATTGTGTACATAAATGATCTACCAGTTGGTATACAGAATTATATGAACATGTTTGCTGATGATGCTAAGATAATAGGAAGGATAAGAAATTTAGATGACTGTCATGCCCTTCAAAAAGACCTGGACAAAATAAGTATATGGAGCACCACTTGGCAAATGGAATTTAATGTTAATAAATGTCATGTTATGGAATGTGGAATAGGAGAACATAGACCCCACACAACCTATATATTATGTGAGAAATCTTTAAAGAATTCTGATAAAGAAAGAGATCTAGGAGTGGTTCTAGATAGAAAACTATCACCTGAGGACCACATAAAGAATATTGTGCAAGGAGCCTATGCTATGCTTTCTAACTTCAGAATTGCATTTAAATACATGGATGGCGATATACTAAAGAAATTGTTCATGACTTTTGTTAGGCCAAAGCTAGAATATGCAGCTGTTGTGTGGTGCCCATATCTTAAGAAGCACATCAAAAAACTGGAAAAGGTGCAAAGACATGCTACTAAGTGGCTCCCAGAACTGAAGGGCAAGAGCTACGAGGAGAGGTTAGAAGCATTAAATATGCCAAAACTAGAAGACAGAAGAAAAAGAGGTGATATGATCACTACATACAAAATAGTAACAGGAATTGATAAAATCGACAGGGAAGACTTCCTGAGACCTGGAATTTCAAGAACAAGAGGTCATAGATTTAAACTAGCTAAACACAGATGCCAAAGAAATATAAGAAAATTCACCTTCGCAAATAGAGTGGTAGACGGTTGGAACAAGTTAAGTGAGAAGGTGGTGGAGGCCAAGACCGTCAGTAGTTTCAAAGCGTTATATGACAAAGAGTGCTGGGAAGACGGGACACCACGAGCGTAGCTCTCATCCTGTAACTACACTTAGGTAATTACACTTAGGTAATTACACATACTGGAACACACACACACACACACACTGGGGATACTGGAAAAGGTGCAAAGGCATGCTACTAAGTGGCTCCCAGAACTGAAGGGCAAGAGCTACGAGGAGAGGTTAGAAGCATTAAATATGCCAAAACTAGAAGACAGAAGAAAAAGAGGTGATATGATCACTACGTACAAAATAGTAACAGGAATTGATAAAATCGACAGGGAAGACTTCCTGAGACCTGGAACTTCAAGAACAAGAGGTCATAGATTTAAACTAGCTAAACACAGATGCCGAAGAAATATAAGAAAATTCACCTTCGCAAATAGAGTGGTAGACGGTTGGAACAAGTTAAGTGAGAAGGTGGTGGAGGCCAAGACCGTCAGTAGTTTCAAAGCGTTATATGACAAAGAGTGCTGGGAAGACGGGACACCACGAGCGTAGCTCTCATCCTGTAACTACACTTAGGTAATTACACTTAGGTAATTACACACACACACAATACTAACTTACATTTGGATATTCTGCAATGTTGATAATTGGATCCCGATGAATCCATGGTGTCCAAGCGCCTTGAATTGAAGGATGATCTGTATGCTGGTACTTTCGCAGGAGCTCCACTGGATACCCTGACCGTGTTCTTAAATACTCTACCCACTTTTTTATTTCTTCATATGTTTGCTTGTGTGTAGATATGTATTCCTCGCCTCCATTCACTGAAAAATATTCAAGACATTAAAAACCAACGTTGAAGGTAATGAAATGCCATTTTCTGGGTGAGCCCTAGAGGCTTCCTGAAGCTACTGGGCTAATGTTTGATATATTAGACTGAGGCATTACCCCTTAGACTGCACAATACCTGTACATACATATATGATTTGACAAAATAGTTTAACACAAATTTCTGGGGGGAGCCCCGTCGGCTTCCCGGAGCTATACCAGGCTGATATGTTAATGTCACACTTTGGCATCAGTCATGTGTATGGAGTTCTAGGGCCTACCAGGGACCACGAGCCAGAATCTGGCCCCCTCAGAGAGGCAAAGGGAGCAATGGCCTATAGACACCAACGTGTGGTTGGAAGCATTCTATGTCTGCCATTGACCAGGTCAAGCATCCAGAAAGGTAAGCATTCCAAAACAAACCCCTATTCTGGTTAAAATTGCTACCAAAAGCCGAACTAGTGGATAGAACTCCCCAACAGAAAACAAGCAAACTAGTATGACGTCACACGTCACCGCGCTGCTGTCTGTGCAGCTCCCCCCTCCCCAGGAGGGGGAAGGGGAGCCCCAGACCTCTCACACAGGCTATCCACCCATCAATTCTTCGGCTGATGCTATAGACACCGGTTGTGTGCTCCGGCTCCAGTCGTTTCAGCACTGTACCTAGAGTGTGGTGTCTGTCTTCTAGGTGGTGCGTGAGCCGGGAGCGAGTCTCCAATACTCGGGCTGCATGCGCCTAGGGTTCCCTTCCCTAGGTGCCCTATAAGTACTGCCCTTGGGACTTGGGGCCACCTTCCACAAGTTCCTTGGGTTCTGCCCCTGCTAGGCCGTTTACTGCTTGGTTTTCGGCCGCCCTTTATGTGCTCGGTTGTTTTGTCTCCCTTGTTCGCCTTAGGGTAAGGGGTAGTTTTGCACTGGTGGGGCACAGGGTGCTGCACAGCTTGTTTTCACCTTTATGGCGGCCGGCTCTGTTCCACCAGGATACGCTGTCTTCTTGCGGGGTTTTCTTTTTCTTTTTGTTTATCTACCTGGTGGGGGTCTGTCTTCATTCTTGCCCCTCTGTGTCCCTTGTGTTCCGAGTATTATTCTGGTGGTTCCCCCTGCTAGGTTCCCGTGAGTGTACACGTCCCGGGGGTTCAGTTCTTAGAAAGTTGTTTGGTAGCTTTGGGCGCCGGTTAGCAGTACCCTGCCTGGGATTACCCGAGCGCGAGTCCTATTATAGTAAACACTCGGGACCCTGGGAAACCCCATTGGGCGTGTGGGTCCGATGGATGTGACCCCGGAGTCCCCCCTCGCTTCCAGCGAGTTTGAGGGTTGCTTTCACCCCTTGTCTCAGGGTGACTCTGTTTTGCCTCCGTCTGCTGCCTGTGGGGTCGGTGACACCTTCGACCCGGAGTCCTACGAGTTTTGTTGCTCGTTATGGCTCAGTTACCCAGTTGTTTTGCTGATTAAGCGGGTGCAAGCAGCAGAGGCGTTGCATGTTGAGCTTTGATGGTGGCAACGCTCTCGTTTGTTTGCTCCCGGGAGCCCTGGGGCTGCCCCGTTTTGGTTCGTGTTGGGACTTAAGAGGTGTTGGTTGCTGGTTGATACCTGGTTGATGGGGTTCTGGGAGTTCTTCTACTCCCCAAGCCCGGCCCGAGGCCAGGCTCGACTTGTGAGAGTTTGGTCCACCAGGCTGTTGCTTGGAGCGGCCCGCAGGGCCACGTACCCACCACAGCCTGGCTGATCCGGAACTTCTCTTAGAAAACCGTCCAGTTTTCTCTCTTGATGTCCACGGTTGTTCCGGCAATATTTCTTATAGTCGCTGGGAGGACGTTGAACAACCGCGGACCCCTGATGTTTATACAGTGCTCTCTGTGCCTATGGCACCTCTGCTCTTCACTGGTTCAATCTTGCATTTTCTTCCATATCGTTCACTCCAGTACGTTGTTATTTTACTGTGTAGATTTGGGACCTGACCCTCCAGTATTTTCCATGTGTATATTATTTGGTATCTCTCTCGTCTCCTTTCTAGAGAGTACATTTGGAGAGCTTTAAGACGATCCCAATAATTTAGGTGTTTTATCTCGTTTATGCGTGCCGTATATGTTCTCTGTATTCCCTCTATTTCAGCAATCTCTCCTGCTCTGAAGGGGGAAGTGAGTACTAAGCAGTACTCGAGACGGGACAACACAAGTGACTTGAAGAGTACACCCATTGTGATGGGTTCCCTGGATTTGAAAGTTCTCGTAATCCATCCGATCATTTTTCTTGCTGACGCGATATTTGCTTGGTTATGCTCCCTAAACGTTAGATCGTCAGACATCATTATTCCCAAATCCTCGACATGCTGTTTTTCTACTATGGGAAGATTCGATTGTGTTTTGTACCCTGTATTATGTTTCAGATCCTCATTTTTGCCGTACCTGAGTACCTGAAATTTATCACTGTTAAACATCATGTTATTTTCTGCTGCCCAATCAAAAACTTTGTTGACATCTGCTTGTAGTTTTTCAATGTCTTCAGCAGAGGTAATTTTCATGCTGATTTTTGTGTCATCTGCAAAGGACGACACGAAGCTGTGGCGTGTATTTTTGTCTATATCAGATATGAGAATAAGGAACAGTAGCGGTGCAAGGACCGTACCTTGAGGTACAGAGCTTTTAACATCGCTTGGACTCTATTTTATCTGATTGACTGTTACTCTTTGTGTTCTGTTCGACAGGAAATTGAGTATCCATGGTCCTACTTTTCCAGTTAGTCCCATTGACCTCATTTTGTGAGCTATCACCCCATGGTCACATTTGTCGAACGCCTTTGCAAAGTCTGTGTATACAACATCTGCATTTTGCTTTTCTTCTAGGGCTTCTGTGATTTTGTCATAGTGGTTGAGTAACTGTGACAGACAGGATCTTCCCACTCTAAATCCATGTTGTCCTGGATTGTGCAATTCATTGTTTTCCATAAAACTAGAAATTTGATTCCTAATCACTCTTTCAAACACTTTTATTATGTGTGATGTTAGTGCAACTAGCCTATAATTTTTTGCCAAGGCTTTACTCCCCCCCTTGTGCAACGGAGCTATATCTGCAGATTTAAGTGCTGCTGGTATCTTCCCTGTATCCAGGCTCTTTCTCCATATTACGCTGAGTGCTCTCACTACTGGTACTTTACATTTCTTTATGAATATTGAATTCCATGAGTCAGGCCCAAGAGCTGAGTGCATAGGCATATTGTCAATTTCTCTTTCAAAGTCTTCCGAGTTTGTGGTAATATCCGTTATATCATCTGCTGCTTGAATGTCATTCATAAAGAAGCTGTCTGGGTCATCAACTTTCATGTTTTTTATTGGTGTGCTAAACATAGCCTCATACTGGCTTCTTAGAATTTCACTAATCTCTTTGTTGTCCTCTGTGTACGTACCTTCATTTGTAATTAACGGTCCAATACTGGTCGAGGTTTTGGATTTCGATTTTGCGTATGTGAAAAAACTATTTCGGATTTTTCCTTATCTCTTGTATAGCTTTCTGTTCCAATTCCATTTCCTCAGACTCATATGATCGCTTCAACGTTTGTTCTATTTCCTCAATCTCCCTGCTTAGGCTTTTTTTTCCTTGCTTGTGATAGTTGTGTCTGCCGAAGCATTTCCGTTATTTTTTTCCCTCTCCTGTACAGTCGTCCGCGTTCTCTTTCTAGAGTGGTCCTCTTTCTGCCCCTCCTCACAGGTACGTGCTTCAAGCAGACCTTGTAAGCTTCAGCTGTCAGTTGAGCTATTCCCTGTGTGGGAGTTTTGTCGCTTAAGACCGTCTCCCATTGAATGGTTGCAAGGTCTACATTTATTTTTTCCCAGTCAATCCTCTTATTGTTGAAATTGAATTGATTGAATATTCCTTCTCGCTTGTTGGGTCTCTAAGACCTACTACCGTTATTTATGCTAGTTCGCACTTCAATGAGCTTATGGTCTGAGTATGAAGTATCCGAGATTGTGATATCCCTGATTAGTTCATCATTGTTTGTGAATAACAAGTCTAGTGTGTTTTCGTTCCTAGTTGGTTCTGTAATCTGTTGATTGAGCGAGAATTTGTCACAGAATCTCAAAAGTTCTCTGACCTGTGGTTGGTTATTTCCCAGGTCATTCCCTGCTATGATATTTGTGTTTGCCGTTCTCCATCTTAGACTCGGTAAATTGAAATCTCCAAGGAAGATAATATCTGGAGCTGGGTTTGCTAGGTTGTCAAGTATGTTCTCTATTTTGTGCATCTGCTCTGTGAATTCCTCAATCGTTGTATCTGGCGGTTTATATATTAGAATAATAATTAGTTTTAGTTTCTCTACCTTCATTCCAAGTACTTCTACCACCACATTAGTTGAGTTTAGTAGTTCTGTGCATACCAGGTCCTCTTTAATATACAGACCTACTCCTCCATTTGACCTAGTTTTTCTATCACATCTATATAGATTATAATTTGGAATCCAGATTTCACCATCCATGTAATCTTTTGTATGAGTTTCCGTGAATGCCCCAAATATTGAGTTTAACTCTAATAGGAGGCCATTTATGAACTTAACTTTATTTCTTGACTTTGGCTTTGGTTCCTTCCATGCCCCCTTGTATTTTCCCTGGATCCCCCCTTCCTTCCTCCATCCAGTTCCTTACCGTCTGCGAGTTCGGGGTCGGGGTGGGGTTCGATGGTTTTGAGACTCGGGCAGTCTCTGGGAATTCCCCTTCTGGGGTAGTAATTACCTAAGTGTAATTACCTAAGTGTAGTTACAGGATGAGAGCTACGCTCGTGGTGTCCCGTCTTCCCAGCACTCTTTGTCATATAACGCTTTGAAACTACTGACGGTCTTGGCCTCCACCACCTTCTCACTTAACTTGTTCCAACCGTCTACCACTCTATTTGCGAAGGTGAATTTTCTTATATTTCTTCGGCATCTGTGTTTAGCTAGTTTAAATCTATGACCTCTTGTTCTTGAAATTCCAGGTCTCAGGAAGTCTTCCCTGTCGATTTTATCAATTCCTGTAACTATTTTGTATGTAGTGATCATATCACCTCTTTTTCTTCTGTCTTCTAGTTTTGGCATATTTAATGCTTCTAACCTCTCCTCGTAGCTCTGGCCCTTCAGTTCTGGGAGCCACTTAGTAGCATGTCTTTGCACCTTTTCCAGTTTGTTGATGTGCTTCTTAAGATATGGGCACCACACAACAGCTGCATATTCTAGCTTTGGCCTAACAAAAGTCATGAACAATTTCTTTAGTATATTGCCATCCATGTATTTAAATGCAATTCTGAAGTTAGAAAGCATAGCATAGGCTCCTTGCACAATATTCTTTATGTGGTCCTCAGGTGATAGTTTTCTATCTAGAACCACTCCTAGATCTCTTTCTTTATCAGAATTCTTTAAAGATTTCTCACATAATATATAGGTTGTGTGGGGTCTATGTTCTCCTATTCCACATTCCATAACATGACATTTATTAACATTAAATTCCATTTGCCAAGTGGTGCTCCATATACTTATTTTGTCCAGGTCTTCTTGAAGGGCATGACAGTCATCTAAATTTCTTATCCTTCCTATTATCTTAGCATCATCAGCAAACATGTTCATATAATTCTGTATACCAACTGGTAGATCATTTATGTACACAATAAACATCACTGGTGCAAGAACTGAACCCTGTGGTACTCCACTTGTGACATTTCTCCATTCTGATACATTGCCTCTGATTACTGCCCTCATTTTTCTATCAGTCAGAAAATTTTTCATCCATGATAGAAGCTTACTTGTCACCCCTCCAATATTTTCCAGTTTCCAGAACAACCTCTTATGTGGAACTCTGTCGAAAGCCTTTTTTAGGTCCAGATAGATGCAGTCAACCCAACCATCTCTTTCCTGTAATATCTCTGTGGCTCGATCATAGAAACTGAGTAAATTCGATACACAGGATCTTCCAGATCGAAAACCATACTGTCTGTCTGATATTATATCATTTCTCTCTAGGTGTTCTACCCATTTAGTTTTGATTAGTTTTTCCAATACTTTCACTATTACACTTGTCAATGATACAGGTCTATAATTGAGGGGGTCTTCCCTGCTGCCACTTTTGTAGATTGGAACTATGTTAGCCTGTTTCCACCCATTTGCTACGATTCCTGTACACAGGGATGCCTGAAAGATCAGGTGAAGTGGAATGCTGAGCTCAGATGCACATTCTCTCAGAACCCATGGTGAAACGCCATCTGGGCCAGCTGCTTTGTTCTTACCGAGCTCCTTGAGCATTTTTTCCACTTCGTCTCTAGACACCTCTATGTGTTCTATGTTGTTCTCTGGAATTCTTATTGTATCTGGTTCCCTAAAGATTTCATTTTGTACAAACACACTTTGGAACTTTTCGTTTAGTGTTTCACACATTTCCTTTTCATCTTCCGTGAATCTATTTCCCATTTTCAACCTCTGAATATTATCCTTTACCTGCAATTTGTTGTTTATGAATTTATAGAATAGACCTGGTTCTGTTTTACATTTGTCCGCAATCCCTTTTTCAAAATTTCTTTCTGCCTCTCTCCTCACTGCCGTGTAGTTGTTTCTCGCATCTTTGTATCGCTGGTATGTTTGGGGGTTCGGCCTCTTCCTGTATTGATTCCATTTTTGTGTCTTTCGGTCTCTAGCCCTCTCGCAATTTCTATTGAACCAATCCTGTTTCCTAGTTCTGCATCTCTGTTTTGGTATAAATTTTTTTGTGCCTTTATCATATATTTCACAAAACTTGCCATACATCTCATTCACTTCCTTGCCTAGCATCAAGTCTGTCCAATTATACTCACTAAAAAAATTTCTAAGGTCACCATAATGTCCTCTCCTGAAGTCTGGTTTTTCAACTGCTTCAACCTCCTTATTTTCTTCCAGCTTATAACGCATTGCATACTTTATTCCCAAAAAGACATGGTCACTTTTACCCAAGGGAGGAAGGTACTGAATGTCAAATATCTCTTCCTCCTTCCTGGTAAATATCAAATCTAGCATGGAGGGAACGTCCCCTTCCCTCATCCTCGTAGCTTGTTTAACATGTTGATACAAGAATGTTTCCAGGATGAGGTCTACAAATTTACAGGTCCAAAAATCTTCTGTTTTAGCTTCACATGCTTCCCAGTCTATGGATTTCAAGTTGAAGTCACCGACTATCAACAGTCGTGATCTATCGTTATCCGCTCTCGCTATAATCTCTCATTATTGTTATAAGACCTTCACGTTTACTATCTAGCTCCTCCTTTGACCATGTGCTGCTTGGCGGTGGACTATATGCATTTATCATCATTAGTTTATCATCCTCATAGCAGATCTCTAGTGCTATTATGTCAACTTCTTGTGGATTGGCAGTCATTATTTCCTTCACCTTTAGGTGTTCTTTTACCAGCACAGCAACGCCACCGCCTTTCCTAATTTTTCTGTCCCGTCTCCAAATTGAGTAGCCCCTCGGGAATATGACCTCATTTAAAATTACATCTTCAAGTTTTGTCTCCGTGAGTGCAACAATGTCTGGTGTCTGCAGCTGTATTACATCACTTAACTCCAGTATCTTCGATCTCACTCCATCTATGTTGGTGTATGCAATCTTCAGGAACTTGTTCCCCCTCTCCTTATTCTTCACTCCCCCTCTCTCTATTGATTTTGTTGGTTTGCCTTTATGTACCACTTTACTGGTTTGCCTACCCCTATCACTTTGTAGAAAAAAGAATTTATTTCTTCTTCATTCCTGCTCTCATTTAAAGGTAGTGACGGGGCATTCGAGCCTGTTCCTCCAGCTGTGTTGCAAGAGTCTGCCAGTGGTCTCCCTTAGTATTTTCGCGGCTGCCCCGGTTTTCTGGTACGGCCAGGGCTTTGTGGGGACGGCTCGGCCCCGAGGCCTGTCGTGTGGGTTCCCAGGGCTGGGGAGGGGCCGACTTGGGGAGGCCTAAGGCCTCGTAGGACCCCGCGGGTTATTTTTTCTACCCTCTAAGCAGGGCTTGCGTTTACACGGAGTGGGTTTTTTTTCCTTCCCTCTCACCATACGAGTTGTTGGGCGTCAGCCCCTCCCCAGGCTCGGTTCCTTGTCCTTTGAGTCGTTGGTTCCGTCCTGTAGGTGGGTGCTCTTTTCCTTTGCTTCCCCCTTTTTTGGGATAGGGTATCTTCGTCATGTTTTCCCGTTATTGGGGTTCTACGTGACTTGATCTCGGGTGAGACTGTGCCTTTGTGTGCCTTCGGGACTGGCGTTTGCTTCTGTGTTCACGAGGGTTTGGGTTGGTTTTCGCTACTTCCTGTATTATTGGAACGTCTGTCAGCTCCTAGTCCGGGTCGCCGGATTGGGCTACTCGTGGCCGGGTTGGGTTCCCATTGGGCTCCTTGTCTTTGCTTCGTTTGCCGGTTATATTGTCACTGCTTACTCTTTTGGCTCCTGTCCCATGTGATGGGTTGTTTTTTCTAATTAGTGGTTCCCTAGGGTTGCGTTCTGTTTGGCTACTTTTCTTGTGCAGTAGTCCTAGTTGGCACCTTCCCGCAGAGCGGGTTGTGCGGTTTGGCCAGCGTGTCCTGTGCATGCGCCGTGAGAATGTGTTTTGGTCTGGGCGGTGTACTCGCCTAATTGTGCTTGCGGGGATTGAGCTTTGGCTCTTTGGTCCCGCCTCTCAACTGTCAATCAACTGGTGTACAGATTCCTGAGCCTACTGGGCTCTATCATATCTACATTTGAAACTGTATGGAATCAGCCTCCACCACATCACTTCCTAGTGCATTCCATTTATTAACTACTCTGACACTGAAAAAATTCTTTCTAACGTCTCTGACTCATCTGGGTACTAAGTTTCCACCTGTGTCCCCTTGTTCGTGTCCCACCCGTGCTGAAGAGTTTGTCTTTGTCCACCCTGTCAATTCCCCTAAGAATTTTGTAGGTGGTTATCATGTCTCCCCTTACTCTTCTGTTTTCCAGGGATGTGAGGTTCAGCTCATTTAGCCTTTTTTCGTAGCTCATTCCTCTCAGTTCCGGGACGAGCCTGGTGGCATTCCGCTGAACTTTCTCTAACTTTGTCTTGTGTTTAACTAGGTATGGACTTCAGGCGTGTGTTGTATGGGTGTTATATGTGTGTGTTTCAGTGCTGGTGTTTTTGCGCCCTTTTTTTTCTCGGGTACTTCACCTCTTGCTCTTCTCCCTTCTCCGGTATGTGCTCCGTCTCCTGGATTACAACTGTGGGGACTGGCGGTGCTCCAGGGATCTTCTTGGCACTGTTGGGTCGTGTCATGTTCGTGCCTCCGTTCGACAGGCCAGTTTCTGCGGTCTGGCGTCTTTCGGCTGGGCGGTGGATGCGGAGATATTTATATGCCTGTCTTTATTTAGGTATATTTATGTACAAATATGAGACCGTCGGCACACCGGTGCCTGTCCTTTTTCAACCCTTCCAGTCCCACTCATAGGCATGTCCAACCCATGCTAAGAGTCATTCAGGGGACCCACCTCTTTTGTGTTATGAGGTGTGGGGGTTATGGTGCTGGTTATGTACTCACCTGGTTGTGCTTGCGGGGTTTGAGCTCTGGCTCCTTGGTCTCGCCTATGTGGAAGAACATGCAGGATAGTACCAGTGGAGAGCAGTGGTGCCATAGGCACAATCAGGGAACACTGTATGAACTTCAAAGGTCTGCAGTTGTTAAACATCCTACCTGCGAGCATAAGACATATTGCCGGTACATCCGTGGACATCTTCCAAGAGAACACTAGCCTGTTTTCTAAGAGAGGTTCCGGACCAACCTGGCTGTGGTGGGTATGTGGGCTTGTGGGCCGCTCCAAGCAACAGCCTGGTGGACCAACCTCTCAAGTCAAGCCTAACCTCGGGCCGGGCTTGGGAAGTAAATGAACTCCATCAAGCAGGTATCGAGCAGGTATCTCTGCCGTCTGTCGCCTGGTGTGCATGTTCCTGGGCCTGCTGGGCTTTGTCGTGTCTCTGTTGGCCCTGTCTGTGTCAGGTTGTGGTGTGATACTTTGCTGCTGTTTTGTGCCTGGGGATTTACGTGTTGGGGTTTGCTTGTGTTATTTTCGTGGTCTTCGGGTCCCTGGCTTGGCCCTTCCATATGCGTGGGGTTCTGTCCACATCCGATTGTCCACCCCTGGTTGTGTTTCCTGGGGTTTGAGCTTTGGCTCTTTCGTCCTGCCTCTCCCCTGTCGTTTCCCTGGCATCTCCTTTGCTCGGTTTTGCCTGCACTTGCTGCTGTATGGGGAAGTCAGTTTCCGCTGCTTCCCTTCCTTGTGCGTTCCCTTTGTTCCTCCTCTGCCACAGGGGTTTTCTTTGTGCGTTCCTTGGCTTCTTGGGCGTTCCTTCAGCCTGTGTCATATGGTGCGTTTATGTGTCTGTTTTCGTTGTTTGTACCCCTTGGTTCGGGTACTGGTTTGGTGACAACCCTTACACCTTCGGTTTTCCTGGCTTGCCCTGTCTGTTGGCTTTTCAGGGTCTTGCGATGTTTCGCATCGGACCCGTCGTTTCTGATCTCCTAGCGGGCTTGCTCGTATTGGGGAGCTTTCTGTTCGGCAAACATTCCATCTCCTTATTTGCCAGCTTGGGCTTCTTTGGTGGTCGCGCCCGAGTTCTTCCCGCGGCTCTGCCTCTTCCTGGGCCTTGATGAGCTTTGTCGGGGCTGATTACGTTCTGCCTCGAGTCTCTCTCCTCCGGTTGGTGGTCTGGTGGCTTCGTTTTTGGTGTCCCACCTGCGTGCTTCTTCTTCGCGGCAGTATGGGGTATTTTGGCGGTCCTTCCTTTTACTCCTGTCCCTTCCTAGGTGGCAGCGGTTGTTAGCAACGGCTTGGTTTTTCTGGCGAGGGTTGGGAGCCGTCGTCTTGCCATATACTGTCGCCTCGTTTCGTGCGGCGCTGGCGAAGCCGCTTCGGCTTGCTTTCGGTCTCTGTTGCTTCTGCACCGTTAGTAAGCCGTCTCGTGCATTGTTTCACCTCCGGTCTGTTCGTGCGCCGCTTGCACTGTCCTGGTCTCTGGTCAGCGTGGTCTTCTCTTCGGTTGGTGGTGCCCCTTCGGTTCCGGTTTGTTTTTCGACGGCTCTTTTTCCTGTTGGCATTTGTCTCTGGGGTCGGATCGCTGGGCTTCTTGCTCTCCTCCGCAGGGGTTTCTGCTCCTTCGGTCTTGGCGTTGGTTTGAACGTTCAGTGGCAGCCATCTCCATCTTGTCTGGCACGGGATGGGGCTGCTGCGTTCTGGAGGGGTCCTTGGTTTGTTGGTGCTAGGTTGGTCGGCCGGGGGTGCATCGTGTTTTGTGTTCAGTGGCGGCCCTCCAATGTTAGTTGCGTGCCGCGGCCTCTATGTCCGGGGCGCGCTTTGAGTTGATCGGGTTCCGCTCTTCCCTGTTCGCAGGTGAAGGTGTCCAAAGGTGAGAGACTCGAGGCAAAACCCAACCAGCCCCGTCAAGGTTCATCCAAGCCTAGGAAGAGGCAGAGCCGCGGGAAGATCTCAAAACCATGGAAGCCCCGCCCTGACCCTGAACCTACAGACGGTAAAGACCCGGATGCAGGGAGGAAGGAGGGGGGGGGACCCGACAAGACCACTAACCAAAAATGGGCAGCCTCGGGGCTTCTGGGGAGCAAACAATCTAGCGCATTGCCACCAAAACTTAACGTGCAATGCCCATGCTGCCTGCACCCACTTAGTTAGCAGAAGACTGGGTAACCGAGCCACAGCAATCAACAAAACTCGCAGGACCCCGGGCCGAAGGTGTCACTGACCCCACAGGCAGTGACACCTTCGGCCCGGGGTCCACATCCATCGGGCCCACACTCCACCTAGGGGTTTCCCAGGGTCCTGAGCGTTTACTATAATAGGACTCATGCTCAGGTAATCCCAGGCAGGGTACTACTAACCGGCGCCCATGTCTACCAAACAATCTTCCAAGAACTGAATCCCGGGGACATGTACACTCACGGGGACCTAGCAGGGGAAACCACCGGAAGAAGGAAAAGAATCTAGTACAAAGGGGGCAAGAACCAAAAGGCAGGGTCTCCCACCAGGTAGACAAACAAAAAGGAAAAAGAAAAATCCCGCAAGAGAACAACGTACCTAGGCGGAACAGAGCCGGCCGCTATGATTGGTGAAAACAAGCTGCTCAGCACCCTGCGCCCCCTACCAGTGCAAACTGCCCCTTACCCTAAGGCGAACAAGGGAGACAGAACCCCCATTACACAAAGGGTGGCCGAAAATAAAAAAGCAGACGGCCTAGCAGAAGCAGGACCCAAGGAACTTGTGGAAGGTAACCCCAAGCTCCAAGGGCAATACTTACAGGGCACCTAGGGAAGGGAACCCTAGGCGCATGCAGCTTGAGTACTGGAGACTCGGTCCCGGCTCACACACCACCTAGAAGACAGACACCACACTCTAGGCACAGTGCTGAAACAACCACTGGAACCAGAGCACACAACCAGTGCTGTTAGCATCAGCCGAAGAACTGATGGGTGGATAGCTGGCGTGAGTGGTCTGGGGCTTCCCCCTCCCGGGGAGGGGGAAGCTGTGCAGAGGCGCGGTGACATGCGACGTCATACTTGTTTGCTTGTTTTCTGTTAGGGAGTTCTATCCACTAGTTTGGCTTTTGGTAGCAATTTTTACCAGAATAGGGGTTTGTTTTGGAATGCTTACCTTTCTGGATGTTTAACCCGGTCGATGGCAGACATAGAATACTTCCAACCACACGGGGGTTTCTACAGGCTATTGCACCCCTTGCCTCTCTGAGGGGGGGCCAGGTTCTGGTCGTGGTCCCCAGTAGGCCCAAAGAAGTCCATACACAACTGATGCCAAAATCTGTCATTAGCATATCAGCCTGGTATAGCTCCGGGAAGCCAACGGGGCTCCTCCCAGAAAAGGAGACGGCTGCAGCAGAACAACCTACCACCAAGACCAAAAGAGCACAAACCTCTGCTCCGGAGGAAAGCATGAAGCTTCCCGATCCAACCCACAGAGGCCAATGTCAACAAGAAAAAGAGCCTTAGAAAAACAGTCCTAAACTGAAGGGGCCACCACAAACCAAGAAGAAGAGAGAAAAAAAAGCACTCGGTCCAATTACCAGGACAAGCCGGAAGTGAAATAATGCACGAGACAGCTTGCGGAACGGAGCAGAAGCAACATCCACCCCGAACGTAAACTGAAGCAGCTTCGTCAGCGCCACACAATACGAGGCGACATTATTCGGCATAAGATGACGGTCCTGAAGCAACCAAGACAGGAAGAACAAGACAACCCAATCCGAAAAAGAAGAAAACTTATGGAGGGACAAGAAATAACGAAAGGACTGCCAGGAAATTTCATACTGCCGCCGAGACATGTCGTAAAATCTCCTTATAGACATTTTCTGTGATGAAACAAGGCGAGTCCGGGTGGACAGATAAGGGAATACTGTACTGTAAACCTTGCTTGGTTTTCCTTCGTCTGTGTCGTTATAATTCAGTGACCCATGACTTTGAAAGTTTCAGATTAATAAATCATTTCTAAAACCAGTGTTTTAATAGCTT
Organism: Procambarus clarkii; assembly: GCF_040958095.1. Taxonomy (NCBI): domain Eukaryota; kingdom Metazoa; phylum Arthropoda; class Malacostraca; order Decapoda; family Cambaridae; genus Procambarus; species Procambarus clarkii. The sequence goes on from NC_091192.1 coordinate 10,468,366, forward strand.
TTTATTATCCTAACTAAACTAAACTAAATAAAACCGAAAATATACTGTACATAATATGATAGACATCTGCTATTTGAGAAATTATTTATGTTATTGGAACAACTACTCCAGCGTGAGGGGACGGGTCTAATCCTTGTACACACAGCACCATGCGTTTTTCGTTTGATTTCGTCGCCACAGTTCAGTGACTACAGCTTTGAAATAATAAAATTAATAAATCAGTTCTAAAAATAAGTTTTTTATATATCTTATTATCCTAATAATGTTACAACAACTAAACATATAACCTAAAAATATATAATTTGATGCAAATCCAATATTTGAGAGAAATTTATGTTACTGGATCTGGCTTAAACACCAGCCTACTGGAGGGTGTATAGCCCTAGTCTGTGTTCATACAGTAGGCTCCCAGTGCCATTAGCTTTGTCTGCGAGTGACATGTTTGTCCGCCGGTGAAAGAATAATCACGGAATTTACCATTTTTTGACTACAGCTGTATTAATATACAAGATTCTCAAGGGCTTGCTAATCGTGCTATATCTACAAAGAGGAAGAGAAGTTTTTCATCCATTGAGCAGAAATTAGACATGATAGAGAAACATGAACGTGGCTACTCTTACTAGGCTGGCAGCAGAATTTAATGTCGGGAAAAGTACAATGTGTGACATCAAGAGACAGAAAGATGATATTAGGAAGTTCCTTGCTTCAAGTGATAGTGGTGCATTAAATAAAAGGAAAACAATAAAAGGTTCTACAAATACAAATTAGGCCGAAGCTGTGTATAAATGGTTTAACCAGGAGCGCTCTGTGGGGATGCCACTTAGTGGCGACGCCATTAAGACAGCAGCCGATAAATTTGTACAAAAGATGAACATTCCAGATTTTCGAGCAAGTGTAGGATGATTGCAAAGGTTTAAGAACAGGCAAGTTTGTGGAGAATCATTAAGTGCAGATACAGATTCTGTCGAGCCATTTAAGTGTAAATTAAATGATTACATAATAAATGATCTAAGGCATTTTCAGGTATACAATGCCGATGAAATGGGCTTTAATTGGAAATGCTTACAGAACAACACTTTGGCTTCTAGGCTAGACGAGTATTTTCCTGGCCGTAACGTAAACAAAGAAAAAGTTTCTGCCATGCTGTGTGCAAATGCAGATGGAAGTCACAGAACAAAGTCCACCATTGTGGGGAAGTAAAAAAACCAGCGTTGAATGTAATGAAACGGCACTTTCTGGGTGAGCCCCGGAGGCTCCCTGGAGCTTATCGGGCTAATGTATGTTATATTAGACCGGGACATTAGCTATGGAGTTCAGACCTACCAGGGACCAGCGCCAGAACCTGGCCCCTTCAGAGAGGTTTCAGGGAGCAATGACCCTGGAAAACCCCTTGTGGTTGGGGTTTTCCTTATCTGCCATCGACCGGGGTTAGGCACCCAGAAAGGTAGGCATAAAAAAACAAACCCCACATGGTAAAAACTAAAACAAAAACCGAACATAGAGGTAGAAACTCCCTACAATCACAAGGAAACAAGCAAACATCACACTTTACTGCCGCGCCAATCGTCCGCGCAGCCCTCCCCGCCCCGGGAGGGGGAGGGGGCAGCCCCGGACCTACCGCGCCGGCTGCCAAGCTCCAGTTCGGAAGCTAAGCTTCAACCAACGTGAAAAAACCGCCGACCAGTGAGAGGGAGGGTTGCCAGGGAGCCTCCGGGGCTCACCCAGAAAATGGCGTTTCATTACATTCAACGCTGGTTTTCTGTGGGGAGCCCCTACGGCTCCCTGGAGCTTCATACCCAAAGAGAAGGAAAAGAAAGGGCTAACCCGGAAGGCGGCCGCCACAAACTCTGCAACGCAAAGCCAAGACAACCGGTCGCAAACCTGCAACCCAAGGCAACAAGAACGCCCAAGAGCAGACACGCATAAGGATGGGCGGCCAAGAACCTGTGCGACCCACAAATCCCTGCGCCCGAAATGAGCCCGAGACGTCACCAACACAGCAGCAAAAGCTGCAAACGTCTGAACAGCACAGGCGCAAAGACAGACCGCAGGCTGGAAGAATGAAAACACTGCGGACGACCTGGGAGACCCGAGCCCTGAAAACAGGGAACGAAGGAACCGGATCAACCACAGCGCATCCCCAGACACGGTACGCCGGCAACAGCAAAAAGCACAACCGGACAACACAGGACGCACCCCCCGGCCAAACCAAACAAGTACCAATACCCCAAGAACCCCTCCGGAAAGCAGCCGTCTCGACGGGCGCCAGGACAGAGAAAGGCTGCACACCTATAAAGCTACCACCAGTACCAAAGAGCAGGAAACTGAACCAAAGGGGCTACCACAAACTGAGGGGAAGAAAGAAGGCACCCTGAACAAGGACCAGGATGGCTCAGGCGACGCATGAGCAGGTCGGAGGGGAAACAAAACACGAGAAAACGTATGAAACGTCATACTGTCGCCAAGACGAAGCTCGCAGGTAGGACACCGTCAACAAAGCCACCTGAACACCATAGAGATGGTGATACCTGCGTCAAAATACCAGACGCGAAGAGCCAAGGAGAAGGCCGAACCAGTCACGGACAGGACCGATTCGGCCTGCTGAAAGAGGCGGAGCCTCAGGAAAAACGCCCCAGGTACGGACACCTATCAAGCAGCGTCTGAAAAGAAGGCCGGGCCGGCCACCATGGAACCATAAGGACTGTTCTCGTGGGAATGGGCTGCAACCGAGCCAGAATCCGAAGCAACAGCTGGACCGGGAGAAAGGTACTCCCCACCTCGACCAGTCCTGCCGAAAGCATCCACCGTGAAGTCCTCGCAGCTGGGAAAGGGTGCCACAAAATGGTCGACGCCTAGACCACGCTGACCCGAAGACGTCCATGGCCAGGAGTCCATACGCCCGACAGAGCCAACAAAACGAATTGGCGACGACTGGCCAACCCATGAAGAGGAATGAACCGAGACAGCTGTCCGCCAGGACGCAGGACACACCCCGGACACGAACCTCACGGTTAGCCAAACCCCTGTGGTTCCGGCAAGAATCACCAGAGAACAGTCCGAACAGAGCTGAATGGTAGAGTACCTAGTGACCCAAACCCTCCGAAGCGCAAACCAGACAGCCATAAACACTCGAACCGTGCTGTGAGCCCGACGGACAGACAGACTCCATCAACCTTGGCCGACCTGGTGAGCACTGGTCACAAAGCCCCAGCCGAGAGACGACCCGTCCGTGAACACATCGAGCGAAGGCTCGGGGAGGTGCCAAGGCACGGAACCCCGAAAACCCCAAAGAGGAAGCTGGTGACGCAGCACCAACACAAGATCCCCGGAGGAACCCAATGAATGCAAGAGGCGGAAGGGGAGTCTCCACAGGAACCAACAGACGCCGTAGCCAAACCCGACTCCGCGGGCAGACAAGCACGCCGAAGTGCAGACTCCCACACAACCGCTCAAGCAACCGCTGAGCAACCCGGGGCCCCCTCCTGAACAGCAGAAGGCGGGACCACAGCCGCAGTAACACTTCTGGAGGGAAGACAATGAGGGGCCCAAGAGCCTTAAACAAGGCCCAGGTCTGAACCCGGGACGGAAACAGATGGAAAACCTCCAGATCACCAGGAAACCAAAACCGGCGATCTGGAAAGAACCATCCCCTGGCGAGCAGACAAGCGGACTGACTGGGAGCCCACACCAGCCAGTCGTCGAGGTAGGCCAGACACCGAATCTCAGACTCAGACAGGGCACTAAGATCCGGTAAAGATGCAAAAAGTATACGAAGTTCCCATTACAAAATAGGGAAGGCAATAAAAACAGCAAACCTGAAGCCCCACCACCAACCGTGCCAGTCCCAGAAAAACTGGAGACGAACGTGCCAAGAAGTGACCTGGAGGTCCAGGGCCACCATCCAGGCACCCGGCCCCCAACAGAATCCGAACAGGAGACAACAATCCTCCGAGGAAGGCATAGGATCCAGGGCGCAGACCGAAAAAGTCCAGAAGAACTGCAGACGGGAAAAGCTCATAACTGCAAAGAGCAGACGCGAACCCCAGAAGGATGGGGCGGATCGACCACGCCCCACGCACCCACGAAGAGGAAATGACGAAGCACAGGGGAAGAAGCCCACCCCGCCAGCTCTGAACCCCCCCAAGGGGGAGAAGCCGTCCTCCGACGCCAGCAGAGGCCGGAAGACAACCCAAAGCGCCCACCAACAGCGGGACCATGCGAGAGGCAACAGAGCAAGCTGCTCCCCCAGCGCCCAGTTTCACCATGGGTTCTGAGAGAATGTGCACCTGAGCTCAGCATTCCTCTTCAACTGATTTTTCAGGCATCCCTGTATACAGGGATGGAAAAAGGCTAACATAGTTCCAATCTACAAAAGTGGAAGCAGGGAAGACCCCCTTAATTATAGACCGGTATCATTGACAAGTGTAATAGTCAAAATATTGGAAAAAATAATTAAATCTAAATGGGTAGAACACCTGGAGAGAAATGATCCTGTGTATCGAATTTACTCAGTTTCTATGATCGAGCAACAGAGATATTACAGGAAAGAGATGGTTGGGTTGACTGCATCTATCTGGACCTAAAAAAGGCTTTCGACAGAGTTCCACATAAGAGGTTGTTCTGGAAACTGGAAAATATTGGAGGAGTGACAGGTATGCTCCTAACATGGATGAAAAATTTTCTGACTGATAGAAAAATGAGGGCTGTGATCAGAGGCAATGTATCGGACTGGAGAAATGTCACAAGTGGAGTACCACAGGGTTCAGTCAACAGAGAAGGGAACAGAACCCCTTCCGAAAGAAAAAGTACACTACCCAAGTCATGAGGAGAGACTACGGGAATTAAACCACACTTCGCTGGAAGACGAAGAGTGAGGGGAGACCTGATCACCACATTCAAGATACCCAAGGGAATCGACAGGGTTGATAAGGACAGGCTATGTAACACAAGGGGCACACGCACTAGGGGACACAGGTGGAAACTGAGTACCCAAAAGAGCCACAGAGATAGATTTTTTTTTTTTTTTTTTTTTTTAGTGTCGGAATGGTAACGGGAAAGCACTAGGAAGTAATGTGGTGACTCCACACACAAGTAATGAGACTGACCCCCATACAACGTCACATGTAGACATGATAGAGCCCAATAGGCACAGGAACCTATACACCTATACAACATAGAACCTATACAAAGCGTTATATGACAAAGAGTGCTGGGAAGACGGGACACCACGAGCGTAGCTCTCATCCTGTAACTACACTTAGGTAATTACTTAGGTAATTACCTGTTGATACGACGGTTGAGAGGCGGGACCAAAGAGCCAGAGCTCAACCCCTGCAAGCACAACTAGGTGAGGACATATATTGTTAAAGTACAAGTCGCCGACTAGTGGGCAGAGAGCACCATGCCGGCCAGGCAAAGAAGGCACATAACTGCATCAAAAGGCCCACCTCGACAGCAAAACCGCAAAGTCCCAGCACAACCACAACATGTGCCAAGATCCAAAAAGATCAGTCTGCAAGCCAGGAAGACCCCGGAACCCCAGAAGGCAGAACTGGGTCACATGAGGAAACAAAAGTCCCCTGAACCCACAAAAGGGGGGCCCAAGAGGAAGAAACCTCCAGAACGAAACCAAGGAACCCAAAGGAACCCAGAATCGAACCAGGGGGAGCCCAAACCACCACATTTGCCGGCGGAGAACACCACTGAAAGGCAAAGCACAGTCCCCAGCAGAACCCCCTGGGAAAATGGTCCCAACAGACCGAAAACCGAGGGACAAGGTGTGGGAGCAAGCATACCAGCCAGGGGCACTGAGTCTAAACCCAAAGGCTCAGACCCAAAACAGAAAAATTGGAAAAACCCGTTGTAAAATCAACACCCAAACGTTCCCAGAGGAACAGGCAACGGCAAGAAAACACCAGAAAAACAAAGAAACGACAACAGGAGAACAAAAACCCTGAAATTTTTTTTTGAAAACTCACCCGAGATGCTCGCTCGCACACCCAGACGCGCTGGTGGCCACGCCGTGAAACCGGTAGACGAAAATAGCCGCCAGCAGGGGCTGTGACTGACGCTAAATACACAAAAACACGCTAGCAAATGTGGGAAGCAAGCAGACTGGATGGGCGAAAAACGTCTCCCAACAGCAGAAAAACCCCGGCAGGGGCATAACCACACCAGAACTGCTAGCAGGCATCCCCCACAGCCCCGGGAACCAACAACAGAGGCCCCGGGGCAGAGCCGTCCTCCAAGCCCTCCACCCTTAAAGAAAAGCAAGAGTCCATGGGAAAGGCAACAAGAAAGGGCCGCTGGTAAGACCCAGAAGCCTTGGCAGGAGGCACAGGCTCAAACCTCCGTCCCCAACCCGAACGGGGCCGCCCCCGAAAACCGCCCGAGTCTCTGCCGCAACTAAACCCCGCGCCGACCCCGAAACCCACAGACAGTCCGGAGCCGGGAACATGGAGGGAAAGGGGCGAACAGCACCGAACAAAACGGGGCGGCCACGGGGCATTCGAGTGGGAAACCAACCTAGAATGTTGCAGCAACCTAACCAAGCTTGCAACACGGATGCCGCCTGTACTCTGAACAGTAATAACATCAGGAGAGTACTGGAGAACAAGCAGAGAATCACTCGCAAGACTCCGGGTCAAGGTGTCAGTGACCCACCAGGCAGCATGACGTAGGTAAAAATGGCGACTGTCACCCGGAGACAAGGGAACAGCAACCAACGATCCCGTACAAGACGGGTTGGAACCCGGAAGACACATGCAATGGCTCTATGTTCGGTTTTTGTTTTAGTTTTTGCCATGTGGGGTTTGTTTTGTTATGCCTACCTTTCTGGGTGCCTAACCCCGGTCGATGGCAGATAAGGAAAATCCCAACCACAAGGGGTTTTCCAGGGCCATTACTCCCTGAAACCTCTCTGAAGGGGCCAGGTTCTGGCGCTGGTCCCTGGTAGGTCTGAACTCCTTAGCTAATGTCCCGGTCTAATATAACATACATTAGCCCGATAAGCTCCAGGTAACCATTGGGGCTCCCCACAGAAAAACCCACGTGCTTTGAAAAATTTAATGAACAAGCTACCTGTGGTCTACTACAACTCTAAAACAACTTGGTTTACTGGAGATATTTTTGTGGACTGGTTCAAAAATCATTTTTGCAAAGAAGAGATTTTCAAATAAAGAAGTGTGGAGCGAGACAGAATGATGACAAGGCATTACTCGATTGACAATGCCCCAGCTCGTGTAGGGCTCGACACATTAGCATCACATGATGGACGCATCAAATGTATGGCCTTGCCTCCAAATACCATCTCTCTGATCCAGCCAATGGATATGGGTGTTATATATGCAATGAAAAGGCTTATATATGCAACGAAAAGGTTATATATACAAACGAGTAATGAATAAAGAAATCATGGCGGTGTTTGAGTCAGATGAAGACAAAAGACAAGGAACCGATTCGCGAGGCCAAGCAACACTGGAACGTTACAAAAAATACTCGATTAAGGAAGGCATTTACAACTGGGCTAAAGTTTGGGATGAAGTTAAAGAGTCAACATTAAGAAATTGTTGGAAAAAACTCCTGTTGCTTGATCATGCTGATGAAGTGACTTAGGAAGAAATGGATTTTGAACGATTTTCAAATGATATTTATCAAGAACTGCGTGCCGCTGGTGAGATGGAGTTGACGCTGAACAATGTGGAGGAGTGGTTAGATATTGATGCAGTCGATCCACCCATTGGTCATTTAACAGATGACATTATACAAAATGTTACTGGCACTGTTGACGATGACGGAGAGGACGACGAGGATGAGAATGATAGCAGTTTACAATCTGCTACGTGTGCCGATGCATTGTTTCATGGTAAAAAAACTCCTTAATATTGTTTCACAAACTGACAATCCAGAGGTACCAGGCTTTTATCAACACCTAAGGATGATGAAAGATATTTGTCTCAAAGACATGACAAAAAGAAGAAGAAAAACTAAAATGAGTCAATATTTTTCACGAACTAGCAGAAAATCAACCAACACAGCCGTGCCCAGCACGAGCACAGCCGTACCCAGCACGAGCACAGCAGCAGCTGAAGCCAACACAGCAGCAGCGAGCACCAGCAAAGCCGATGCAAACATCTAAAAACATTGTGTGTGAAGTGAACAATTAGAACAAGTGTTAAATTTAAGTGTGTACATAGTGTTAAAATTAAAGTTGCTGTAATTTTAGTGTACAATAGTTTTCACGAACTGTATTGTAGTACTCAACATACAGCAGAACTACTTTTAATCACACAGTGCTAATAAATAAATAAATAAATAAATGTTTATTTAGGTAAGGTACATACATACAAGAGATTTTACAAAGAATGATGGATTTATAGATAGAGCTAGTACATACAATGCCCAAAGTCACTATTACGCAAAGCGTTTCGGGCATGAAAAACTTAAATGACTTAAAGCTTAATACTAATTGAGTATAAAGAATAAAATGTGTTGAGAACAAATAAAAATAGAGATAAAAAAGGGGGGAACATGGCTGAAACAGCAGCACAAATACAATTAGGTTGACAGTGTTGTTTAAAAAAAAAAAAAAAAGACATGGGTTGACAATAGAGGGGTAAGGTAGGTTACAGGGAATTTATTAGGTAGTGTTCGTTTTTATCTTAAACTGGTTGAGAGAGGTACAGTCTTTAACATGGTTGGGAAGGTCATTCCACATTCTGCGTCCCTTGATTTGTAGAGCATTTCTAGTTTAAGTCTTACTCTTGGAATATCAAAACTGTATTTCTGGTGTGGTGCTCATGGGTTTTGTTACAACCTTCAATGAAGCTTTTGAGGTCAGGATTGGCATTACAGTTCAGCATTTTATATATGTATAATACACATGAGAGAATGTGCAGTGACTTAATATCTAACATATTCAGAGATTTGAGTAGGGGTACCGAGTGATGTCTGGGGCCAGAGTTGGATATTGTCCTAACAGCAGCTTTGTGTTGAGTAATTAGAGGACGTAAATGATTTTAGGTAGTAGATAATGGCATAATGCACTGCAGTACGTATTTACTGTAGAGCATTCACAACTTCACGAAACTTCAAGATGGACATAACTCCAACAATAAGGTAAATAAATGAATTACAGTATTTTTTAGTAGAGTAGTAAAATATAGGTAGAGTATGTAATGTGATAATGCATTTTTATTGTGTACAAGAAAAAAAAAAGACACTGATGCAAACGCCTCCTGAAGGTCACCCCTTGCAACGAATCCAACACTCCAATGCACCGGGGTTGGTCCATATAGTACATTGAATCAAGGTTGTACTGTACAGTATTATATAATATTATATATATATATTTATATATATAAATAAGTAACAAAAAAGAAAAGAAAACCCCGCGTGAGGATAACAGAGCCGGCCACTATAATAGGTGATAACTAGCTGAGCAGTACCCTGCGCCCCAACCACTGACAAAAACTACCCCTCCCCAGAGGCAAACAAGGGCAAACAAAAACCCCAGCTTACTCCAAGGGCAGCCAAGTACCGAGCAGTAAAAGACACAGCGTAGGTAGATCCCAAGGCGACTTGTTGAAGGTGGCCCCAAGCCCCAAGGGCAGTACTTACAGGGCACTTAGGAAAGCAAACCCTAGGTGCATGCAGCCCAAGTACCAAAAAATTATACTCCTAGCTCGCACACCACCAGCAGAGACAGTCCACACCACAAGGCACAGAAACAGAAAATCTGGAGCCAGAGGCACATGACCTGCCAGTATCACATCAGCCAAGAATTGAAGGATGGATTGCCGGCATGAAGGTCTGGGGCTCCCCCACCCGGGAGGGGGGGGGGGGTGTTGCACAGACAGCGGCACAGCAACGTGATGACGTCATGTTCGTTTGCTAATTTTTGTTTGGAGAGTTCTGTCCACTGGTTCAGCTTTCGGTAGCAATATTTTCACCAGAATAGGAGGTTTGTTTTGGGGTGCCTACTTTTCTGGGTGCCAGACGCGGTCGATGGCAGACATAGAATGCTCCCAACCACACGGGGTTTCTATAGGCCAATGCTCCTCGTGCCTTTCTGAGGGGAGCCAGGTTCCGACTCGTGGTCCCCGGTAGGTCTAAGAACTCTGTGCACGTTGACTGATGCCAGAAAGCTGTATATCCATATCAACCTGAATAGCTCCAGGGAGCCGATGGGGATCCCCCCAGAAAATGCTGGTCTGTATCTGCAATATATAAAAGTACTGTACTGTAAATAAAGATATTTGATATACAATCGACTTTATAATGGTCCAGGACGGAACGAAACGTTGTCATCTTTTCATCTTCTAGTGTGTGGTTTGGTCTACAATAAAGATACTTGTATATAATATAAAATGGGGCCTCGACTTACGATGCTAATCCGTTCCCAGAGACTGATCGTAACTCGAAATATCATAAGTCGAAGTGATTTTTCCCACAAGAAATAAAGGGAACTGAATTAATCCGTTCCCCACCCTCCAAAATATTAACATACAAATACATTTTATACTGAATACAATGTTTTTTTTCTAACTACAATACAGTACCTAAGTTGATCTTACCTTTATGGAGGGCTCTTGATGGAGTATGGAAGATGGTGATGAGGGGGGAGGAGGAGAGTTGTTACTGTTTGGAAGGGGAGTCCCATTCCATTATCACACTCTGGAGTACTCTCTCTCTCCTACGTTTTGCCTGAATACCACTAGGAGCTGGTTGTGGTTTAGTGCTTGTTTGTCTCACTACAAATTTGTCAAGAGACATTTGTTTTTCCCTTCGTTTTAACATTTGTCTGTAATGATGCATCACAGTGTCATTAAATAGGTTAAGGCAACGGCCTACTGCCGCTTGATTTGGGCGAGTCGTTTCAGCATAAGTTTGCAATTCTTCCCATGCTGCACATATTTTCTTAATTGTTGAGGAAGAGACATTCTGTACTCTTGTTTCTGCTCTATGGTCATCCTTACATGGGTTTTCATATATTGAGCCTTACCACTGACTTTCCTGGGACTCATGGCATGATATATAATAATTACTTTAATGTTCAAAATGCAAAAAATCACCACAAACGCGTTATTTCTTATAGGCGCGATCGTCACTAAGCGGGCAGCTGTAGTAAACCGAGGCAGGTCGGATCGCGTGACCAGGAACCACACGCTCAGTCGACCCGAATGTGTACCAACAAATATCGTTAGTCAATGACACCATCGGATGTCGAGTTGGGGCATAAGTTTAGCCTAAGTTGGGGCAATCGTAAGTCGAGGTGCCACTGTACAGTACTGTGCTCCACAGAAATTCATAAATGTGATGTGTAAGATCCGATTGCCAGTTTATAAAGATATGGGAAAAGGGAAGGGAACTATAAGGAGAAAGTGTCAATTCATTACAACTAAATAGCACAGAGATATGGAAAAAACTAATGTCAAATAAACATACAATACTCAGCTTTCAGGCAGGATGACCTATGGCGCCGTGGCTTAAGATATACAACAACACCTGGATTCTCTCTAGCAAATTCAATTAGCTCCTTCTCGATATATTCTCTGAAAGAACAAAAAAAACAGCATTGAATGTAATGAAATACCACTTACTGGTAGAGCCCCAGTGGCTCCCTGAAGCTTTCTCGCCGAGATGGCTCTCCACTACTGGGTCACATCAGTTGCAAGTCCTGTTTGTCCTACCA